>NC_088183.1:11302575-11605606 GCF_028769735.1 Zonotrichia leucophrys gambelii
TAAAAATTGTGTCCATCAAAAATTATTTGAATTAAAACCCTTCCATAACACAGAAATATTTTAAACTTAGGATCAATATGAATTCTGGAACCACACTGCAACTCAAAATTTCTTTCGTAATTTCTATAAAACGAAGCAGCACAGAAATAAAACCCATGGTTTATAAACTGCTGCATATTGACATAATTCAGGATTTTTCTTCAGCATTATGGACAGAGCTTTTTCAGTTCCAGCTCCACTGGAAAAGACCTTCACTTGATAACTCCCATATGAAATTATGGGAATTATTATTATTTCTGCCAGAGCTTTCTCAGAACAAAGTTTTGTCTTTCACCTGTATTTCCATCAGATCTTTCTCCTGGGCACATGAGCTAACGCCCAGAGCAGAGCAGAAGCCAGAGCAGCACAGACTTCCATAGCAGGCTGCCAGTCTTCAGCATGCTTCAAACTAGGTGCATCATTTCTCTTTTTCATAAACACACAGAGGAAAAAAGCATTTTGGTTCTGACACTAAGATTTTTCTGAATAAAACTTGTTCTTTGCATTGTTCTACAAAGACGGCAACTTTCATTATCCTAATAAATTAACAAGAAAAGACATCTCTGTTGCAATCATGTTACATAAACATCTCACCGATAGAGATATATCATTAGATTATATTTTAAGCTCCCATATGTCACCAGAATTCATGCTGAAGCCACCTTACAATGCAATCTTTATGACAGATTTCTGTGGATTAACCAGCTTCCAGTTTTCTCTGACATTTTGTTAAAACTTTAATACTCTAAGCACTGTCGTTTGACATGCTTTCTGCCACTACTTTTGCCAAGCACAAGCATATGCTACAACACAGCAAAGGCTGCTCTTTGACTTATGTCTTCTACAAGAAAAATATTTTGCACTGACACTGCATATTGTTTTAAAAGTACTTAGCTGATTAATAAGTAATTTTATACACGTGGGACTTTGCTTCCACATGTTTTGTTACTTTTATTGCAATCTGTTTAGATAGAGTTAATAGTATGAAACTGACTGGCTCTGTAAACATGCCATCACTGCCTTTCCCTGTCACAGCAGAAATCTGCCAAGGTTAATCACAGGAAAGAACTTTTTAACTAAGGAGCAGGATAGAATACAACACCCATAAAATGATGATTGAAGACAGAAAACAGACAGGCTCTGTCCCCATTATGGCACAGAGCATAGGTCACACATTTCACAAGAATGCTGTCAGGGGAGTTCCCTGGTATATCCATATTGGAATAAAATGTATTCTCCCTTCCTGCTGAAGGCTGAAACTTTTTTCTTGGAAATTCTTACGTTAATAAAGATGACTTCCAGATTTGAAGCTACAGATAATGAGAAGTTGCAGGGCAAGAAGTATCTAAAACTAGATTTCTGTTTCATTCATTGTGTTTCATTCATCTGAAAATTCCTGGAAATTCTTGCTGCAATAGGTGATCTTCAAATGATGCAGCATGCCATGCTCTCCCTTGCTGAGTCAGCTCTGGAGAGAAAAGTGGAACCACATCATCACCACTTCTTCACAGTGGCCTCCTTTTAGGTATTAGGACTAGCAAGAACTAATACCTGAAACCCAAAAGCATGATTCCTATGAAGCAGAAATATCTGAGGAAACTTAAAAAGAAGGTGAACGTCCTTCCTTAATTTCCAGAACATTGGAAGAAAAGCAAATTTAACAGAAATACATTTGTTCTTAAACAGCAACCCAGAAGAGTGCCAATTTCATGAACACCTAAAAGCCAGAAATACTGACAAACTGAAATTGCTCAAAGCCCAGCAATGCCACTAGAAGCTCCTGAGGATATTTAAAATAATATTGCACACTCTTATGGGCTTCTTCTTTCACTCTTATAAGCAACAGAAACACACAAAGTACTGATGCAGGGTACTGTGCATTTTCCCTCTCAGAAAAAAACCCAAAAAACCCAACCACCAAAACCTCTAGTACTCATTCTCTTTTAAATTATTTTCATAGCACAGAAATTACACACACAAGGTAATAGAGAGGGTAACTACCCACAGCTATTCCAGAGGAGAACATGAGACAAATTTACAAAGTCACAGCCTTTTATACAGCTCAACCTGTCCTGTGCCTGCAAATACTGAAAGATAAACACATCTATGCATAATCAAATACTACTCAGTATGTAGAGCAGTATACTTGTTATTTGCTGATGCTGTATGCACCTGAAGAGGGAGCGTGCACCATCACAAGGAGAAAGTGTAGACAACCTCCTACTAGAAAATAAATCAAAACAACCTTTATGATCTTGATTATACTCAGAGACACTTATCCTAGCTCTGCTTCAGACTGGTAGGAGGAAAATGCAAATACAGTCTTTGAGTAAGACATGTTGAGTTCCTCGTCTGTTTATCAAGCCTTACTTTTGGGTTTTAATCAACTGCTTATATAATGATAATTCCATGCTGGTGTATCTACCATCATATCCATCATTCATGCAAAATCTATTTATTGGCAAGGTTAGGGGCAACTGTACCTCCACAGATCCTGTCAAATGGTTTTCTGCTTGTCTTGAGAGCCCTCCTGGTGTGCATCACAATCGGTGAAATTCCATACCTGCATCTCACTGTGGTTCTCTTTTTACTTCCCATTCCCACAACCTCCACTTTCAACTTTCACTGCTGCAATTTCAGATCTTCACTTCTTGTCCTAACCAACATGATACAGAACAGATTATCCTCTTCCAGTGCAGTACATTTTGTACATTACAAGACTCACACTTCTCTTCCTTAAATTCCCTTTACCAAACAACTCTTTTCTCTAAGTCATGTTTTCTAGGACTGAGGTTAACTTTCGTGCTATGCCTTGGATATTCTCTAACTGATACAAACCTTCCTTGAGGTGCAGCCCTTAGAAGGACATATCCTGACCACCAGGTATTGCCACTACAGGACCAAACAGAAAAACTGAGTTATTTTACAAATAGTACTTCCACTTATAGACCCTGATGTCAGCCTAACTATTGCTGCCAAGCAATCAGTGCCACATCACAATCCATGACATCTCCCCAAGGTTGGGCTTTTTATTTTGTTTTGATTCCCACACCCCTGCCCTGGGCTGCCATTTGAACCTTGTTATTTCACTGTTCTGAGATGTCAGTATTAGATGTAAAGTTGGGAATTTGATTTTTTTTCAGGCCACCTCTCTAGTGAGAACCATGACAACCTAACTCTATCCTTTCAAGCTGCACAAATGTTTTGAAAGTTCCATAATCTTCAGATCATTAAATGAAAACAGTGAAGAGAGACTTGATAAAAAATTGTTTCCTTCCTGAAAACTCAATGATCATGTTCATGTTATTTTCCAAATGTGGTTTTCTCTAATCCGTGTTTCCTCACCTTGTTTATAAGAATGTCATTCAATACAACATCAGGAGCCTTATTAATGTCAAAATATAGGACATCTACTGCCTCCAGCAAACAACTCTGCTGCTCAGAAATCATCCAGGCACCACCACATGGGATCCACTCATGAACAGGAGTGTTAGGTTCAAAATGGAAAAAGCAGTAACAAAAAAAGGAGATATTTCCATTCGCAGGGCGGGGAGATATAGGCAGCTGACCATTTTTTTCAGACTAGAGGTTTAAAAATACTAATTGGACAAATAATTCTGTTGCTCATTTAAAATCATTAACATTTCCAGCTCTTAGTGTGACTGCCCAGAGGTGGTTTTCCTCTGCAGACTGTGCCTCTAACAGCGCCATTGTGCTGGCAGCAGCCTCAAGGGCTCCTCAGCTGGCACAGAGGGCAAGGCCTCACTGTGCTGCCAGCTTTGCTAACACACTGGTGAATGCTTTATTAAAGACGGTTTAGAAAGGAGAGCAATCCCTTATTGATGATTCAAACACAAGAACTCAGAAAGCAAATCTGAGGTTCAGCATGGAACCATCAGTGGTGAGGTGCAGTTATGGGGAAACTGCCCATGATGTGGCAGAGCAGACACACCAACTGCACTGACTCTTGATACTTGTGCCACAGCCCAGGACAAACTCTGAAAGGCAGGAAGGAAAAACCTAGAAATAACATTTCTGAGTGAGGCATGTTACTACTCCACTTAACAGAGCAGGGAGGCAAAGACATCCTACTACTAGAAAGGCAAGTGATGACAGAAAACAGAAAAAGGCAATGAAAATCAAAAATCCAAACAGTACAGAACTGCTTTCACAGCCATAAAGGTTACTTGCCAATTTTCTGTGGGATGACATCCTTTTAGGAAAATACTCAAGAAAGAATTTCTGGTCAGGTCATAAGTATGGACTTACTTCACAGGACATGCAATGTGTCTGGAGTTATGACACAAATAACAAGTAATTCAAGTAACCAGCATGTCTTGAAATAACAGGGGAACATGAAAGGAGTCAACTTGGTTTATAAAAGATGGATAACAACTGCAAACCTGGTATTGGGCTCCTAACCTGACATTGCAGGATTACCAAATTGTTGGGGTGAATGTGGACTCTGTGGAGCTTTGAAAAAATTCTGATAATTTAGGGATAGGTGGAATTTTAAAGATATGTGTAAGACTTTTTTTTCATTGCTCAAGAGGCCTGTGATAACCTTACCGTCTTATATATGAGAAAGAAAGTGGTTGTGAGTGTTCCCCCTCTTTCATGCACTGAACATTAATAAGCAAGAATGGATATTCTCAGGAATTTTTATATTTCACTCTAACAATCTGAAAACTCAAATCATCAACATCAAGCACACAGCAAGTGAACTGGCTCAGTTCCTTTTTAGGAGATCAGAGCCCTTCATGTTCAGAAAAGAGAATATTGAGATAGGCACCAACTCCAATAGACCACCTGTTCTCTCTTAAAATACCCTGAAAGTTACAGAACTTTTTTGTACTTTACTATCATTTTTCAGAGAAGTCATACAGAGCATACAGACAGGTAAAAAATAGATATGGAATGAATAACCTGTCCCCTAGATGAAATATTCAACCATTAGCAAGATTTATGGAAGCACAAGCATGTGCATTCCATAAGCCAGCATGTCTACCCTTAGAAAACAAATTTCTGGGAAATCTATCTGATCAAACACTTCCCAAGGCCTTTTTGCACTAGTTTCAACAACTTAAAATGCAAAAATATGTGATTTAGCTGCAGACACACAATAAATAACACACAATAATTTCCTCATCAAAAGCCGTTATAACTAAAGAGAACTTTTATTTAAATGTGCTTGATTAAATTGTATTACATTTATTTTGAAAATCAGACCAATTTTAAAAATTAGCATTTATTTTTGCATTTATTCCCTTAATCATAATCCTGTATGGTCAAACATTGGTATACTGATAGATTGAGAACTGTCAGTCAAGACGGATTTCACACTGTGTACACTGAGGCACTGATGCCGAATTTAGGAAAGAGTCACAGGACACAGGATCTCCTTGAGACAACACAAAGCACCAAACCCTGCCTTGTCCAGATGGCAGCTGGAGCAGACTGACCTCACACCTTGGACATCTATGAGCAGCCATCAAGAAAAGACTGGGCAAATTTTTGTCTGAACTTTATAAATCTCTTTCAGCCACTCTGCCACATGGGTGACAGCAGAATGCTTCCATGGGTAAAACTCCATACACTGATGACATGTTCCCAAAAATCTGGAATACAAACCCGCTTATTAAATACTGGGTATCAGCACACACCAGCAGTAACAGGTTTTATGAGAAACCAGCAACACTTGGCTCAAAAGAGGCACAACACACTTCACACTGCGTGTTCCAGTTCCAACAACGATGACTTGAGACGGGAACATCTCTCATGCAAACCTCTTTAAAGGGTGAAAGCTTTTGGCTAACATTTATTTGATCAGATTTTAGTGAGAGACAAGGACTCTGAATCTCTTTTAGCTATGTTGACCAGAAAACTACATTGACATCAGCTGTTCCCACACACGCTACAGGAAATGGCACTGGCTTATTGATAGATGTGCCTTCTGCAGACAGCTGCAATGCAGTGGACAAAATCTAAGACAACCAAGGGGCTGAAAATAGTCCAGGTTAAAGTACACAGAGCTCCACATCAGCTCATCTGCCCTTCTTTGATTCTGTAAGAACAGATGTACACTATCTGCTAATTATCTTCCTCTATGCAACAGACTCCGATATTTTGCTCAGATATTTTTATAGCATACTTTGATATTTTTATCATGATTGGAAAAACAATTTAGATAAGGAAAGATCTAACTAAAAGGCTTGCCTAGTCATCATTCTCATAATTATTTAGGGCTTACATTCATCCTTCCTATGGAAGCAGTTTGCAATCTATTCTGAACAGCTCACTAGGGATGATAGTGCTTGAGCTGAGAGCTGAGCTTCTTCAAAGGTCAGACACTCATGGAATAACCATTATGCAAAAGCAAATTAGGAAATTTGGACATATATTTGTAATAACAAGGTATTGCCTCCTTTTTTACAGGCTGAGTGAATTTTTGGCTGGTCAAGAGGCCTCATGTGTTGACTTATGAACGTGTGGAGCCAACACTGCTGTATTTTCAGTCCCAGCTGGAGTCTCCCTAGTGAGCTGTGTTCTACCTTCTGGCTAAAATACTTGCCACAATAATCCAAATCCCTGAAGGTAAAGATGACTTTAAAAAGCCCCAAAAAGGAAAAAAAAATTTAAAAAAACAAACAAAAACAAACAGCTGCTCTAGGTTGCCTTGTGTTTATGGAAAACATGCTGCACTCCAAACCACAGTATTTTCCCCATAAGAGAAATAAAAATCACAAAAGGTCATTGTTTCTATCATCCTCTATCACCTCTAGAGCAGCCATATTAACATCTCAGAATTCATTCACAATAACACTTTTCTAGTCCAAGAAGAAACAAACTCAAAGAAGTAGCCAGAGGAGCTGGACTTGGTGGGAGGTGCTGGCTAGTGCTCAAGCAGGAAAGACGTGCTCCAGCCCTTTCAAAAAAAAAGTTCATCTTCCAACAGCAGATTTCATGCCCAGAAAAAGAAGTGCAGTTTTAATCAGCCTAGAGAGCTCCCTGTAAAAGCAAGCCATTCTGAGATATAAAGTATGAAAACAGGTTACAATGCTTGTTCATATGTGGCCATTACAACTATGAAAATCATCCTTAAATGATAATTACATCACTACTTTTACCATTTCACGTCTGGCAAAATTATGGCCATATCATATATAACAAGCATATTGACCTAATTTATCAAATATCTTTTTTAAAATTCCTTAAAATCAAAAGCAATTTGGCATCCAGCCATAGAACAAAGTGTCCCTGAGAACAGCTTCAAGGCCAACTAAGAGCTAGCACAAATGTAAATATGTGCAAATAGGAACTCACTGTTCAGTTACAAAGACCTATCTTCAAAAAAAGGTGACTGAAAGTCTCTTCGTGGATCACTCAGCAGCACAAGTTGATAGGAATGTGCACAGTAGAAATGCCACTTATATTTGCACCACTTTCAAGAATCCCCATCCAAAATAATATTTTAAAGTATATTTTTATATGTATAAATAAAAATTAGCTGTCAGACATTCACACCTCACAGTCATCTTCTCTCAGCAGATTTCAAATATTGTCCATGTTTTGCTGTGTTCATAACTGCATTGCACTCATAAAGAAACACACAGATATGAAAGTTAAAACCACCATTTTATTTTTTAAAGAAAGTTAACATATTTAGTAAGCACCTTGTACTTTTATAAAGCAAGCAAGTTTCCCACACCTATACAATCTATTCTACAGTAGTACCAGCAGTACATAAAGGTTCATTGAAAGGCGAAAAGGGCAAAAAAGAGGAAAAGAGAAAGAAAAAGAGGAAAAGGGAAAGAGAGAAGGAGATCAAAGGGGCAAAAAATAAAAAAAAAGAAGAGACAGCTATGCTGTATATAGCACACTGTAGGGTAAAATGCTAATTTTGGACATAGTGAGATGCCAGTTTTTCTGCCATCATAGCAAAATGTAAAACCCAGTTCTTTAGTACCATCTTCCCAAAAATGAATAAAAATAGAGAGAAGTAAAAGGTATTTCTTCTTGAGCAGCAAGACAGCAACTTTGACAGGAAGTCAGGTTGATTTTGTAGGAGAAAAGTGCATTTACCTATAATGCTGTTGAACTGGCAGGACTTGAAGAAAGTTGTTCTTGAAACCTGAAAGGAAAACAATAATCTAGTACATGTGCACAGTACCACCACTACCTACCTGTGCTACAGCTACATAAACAGCTTACAGCATAAAGGCATCACACTTGCAGCACTGATGCACATCTGCTCCCCTGAACATTCCTGTTAGCTGTCTGGGGAGAACGAGAAGTTCCTTGGCATGAATACCATCACTATGATAATAATTCTAACAGGATAGGAGTTCCTAATTTTACTCTTTATATTACTCATTTTTGGTCTGCAAAGAAAAGAAGATAGAGAGGGACCATAGGTAAAATGAAAACTGTTCTGCTCTTTGTCTCTTTACAGAATTTTCTCCAGTTTGTGTGTCAGGAACAGGTTACAGGCTTCCAGACACAGAAAGCCCCCATAGGAATAAAATCATAATTCACAAGCAAAAATGTAACTTACCAGCATTTCAGCATCACTCAGGTTGTCCATGTAACATTCTGGTGCAGATCATTCTCCCACAAGTCAGCTGTGGAAGGGATGATTGTTCCACCAACAAACTGCTGGTTCCTTGGACTGCCCTGATGTTCACTGATGGGCTCCCACACAGTCAGATTCAGGTGCCTGCTGTGCTTTTATGGAAGTTGTTCCCACAGCAGCCCACAACAGGTGTGTTTGGCTTGAATAAAGCTGAGTCTGATACTGGACAAATGTTCACTTGTAATGTATGGTGACTGTCAATTAACTGTTCAAGGAAACAGCTAAAAGTGGTGATTTAACCAGGAAACTGACACATAAGTTTATGCAAAATCCACCAAATACTCAAATAATCAACTTTGGCACATCAATAAAGTGCCAGGATTCAGCAGAGTACCTGACTCCATCCATTGCAGGCTCCTCCTGTTAACAAGGTGTTACTTCCAGTGTTGCACATCATGTCAGAGCGGAAAGGTGTTTTCCTACACATACAGCCAAATACCAACTCCCACACTGTTTTTTCTGTTATGTTACCCTGGTTTTATATGAGATTATTGGCTGGGCTCAGGTTACATCTCAAATTCCAGCTGCAGTGACACATCAGTCACCAGATGAGACAGGCTTGTCTGAGAGGAAACGCACACAGTGGATTGCTCTGGAGCTGAAGAGCAGAGGTATGACATACCACAGGTTCAAAATCTCTGCATTTCCAATACATTCCTGCAAAACTAATTATAGCTGTGTTCCATACCTAATGAAGACAACGTGTATGTTGTACAGTCATAGAATACAGAGAATTGCCTTTTAAATGCATGTAACAATGAAGATGTTACTGAACCAAACATCATAAAGAAAATTCTGAGATCATTATACGGGGAAAAGAACCCTTATTTTGAGAGTTTTTAAACCATAACAAGCAGTGACAGACACACTTCAGTCTATATAATGGGAAAAGCACTCGTGTACCTGAACAAAGAGATAGGGAAGAGATTATACCACACCAGACTGTACATGGAAAAAAACTGCATTGTTAACTCTTTGTTAAATTACAAAGCTACTTGCACAGCATAGTGATTTATTCAGAGCATTCTCATGGAATTGTCATTCTGTTCCATGACTCAGAACTTTTTCACCATGCAGGTCACGCAGCCCTGAGGTTCTATTTCAGATCAGTAATGGTGAATACTTATTCCTGATGCTGTAAGGCAGATGTAGGATCCCAGGACAGGATAAATCAGATAGAAAACTTCAATTAAAATTCTTCACTGCTATGGTCAGGCACTGGAACAGGTTGTCTGGGGAGGTTTTTCAATCTCTGTCCTTGGAGGTTTTCTAGACCAGACTGGACAAATCCCTGAGTAACTTGGTCTGACCACAGAGCTGACCCCTTTTTTTAATAGATTTGACTAAGGACCTCCTGGGGTCCCTTTCATCCTGAATTATTCCTGAAGCATAGCTTGAAATGTAAGCACATATTAATCTACTTATTGACTTCTCTTTCCTCACGTAAAAAGCAACATTAAAAAGCACGCCTTAATTATTGCATAAGAAAAAGGAAAAAAATAAACCCCAACTCTTTTATAAATACAACATATATGATAAAGACTATAATCTTTATTTCTCTAAACCACTTAGACATAATTTCCTTAATAAATGCTCATTCACAAAATGTTTTTCTGGCTACTTAGAGTAATAACAGTATTACTGGTGTTTCATTTTTGCTCAGAACAAATGCATATCATGAGAAAGTTTATCTAAGAGTTAGAATATTTCGTACACAAAAGATACCTTGAATTTCCATCCAAATAATTTTGGACAGGGTGTCAAAGCCACATTGGATATTCTGAATGGCATAAGTATTAAACATTTCTAAAACTGGAATAGTTTCCCTGTGTAGATCTGCACACCAATGCAACTGGTGATCAATATGATCAGCCTGACTAGCAGTACCAAGTAACATGAGCAAATGAAAACAAAATTAACTTGTTTCACAAAGCTCTCATCACAGGAAGGTGTGATCAAGGGATGAAAATATTTTAAATTTTAACTTTGCCAAAGCTGCTTCTAATTGAGTTTCTTCTCTGTTATTCCACCAAAGTAAAATAACGTTTCCTAGACTTGTCTGCTTGGAAGGTCAACCTTTCCTCAACCCAAATCTAATGCCATAATCAAAACTAAAGAAGATCTCATTAGTCACTCTGGCTTCTACTTGCTGAAACAAAACCAATTTAAATGTTTTCCTGCTCACTGACCAATGATGCAATATTCTGCATTTGAGCATCAGCAAGAAAAAGTAAAGCAAACTTGGAGTTTGGAAAAAACCAAAACTAAATCACCCAAACAAAAAAATTACAACCCTGCTGGAGAATATGGAGAATACAGCTATTTCTTTTCTTTAACAAGAGCTAATGAAGAACATTAAGCTCATATTTGAGAGATGAATCTCCAGTTCCTATTCTAGAAACTTAGGACAAATGGACAAGTATCAGTGACCCAAACACAGAGCACACTCACCAATCTGGTGATCTGGCTTGCTCCTCAAGCAGCAAACTGAATTCTTGTCAGAGCAGGAATCTAATGAGTGTTGCCACATCTCATCCCAGCCCAGCTGTGCTGCCCATGGGGACACAGGGCACCCTTTGCCAGGGTGGGTAAGAGTTCATCCCATTTTCGTTGTTGTTGTTTTGTAAACAGGCCAAAATTCCTAATCAGATTTCATCTGAATCCACAGTTCTGCAGTGACTCAAATATTCATTTTCATTCTTCCCCCACTTAAGTAATTGAGCATGAGCTGAGGAGCATTAGCAAGAGCACTGGCATTGACTGTTGGAGTTGCTGCTATCAGTGACCAAGGGCAAACACAGATCAGACTGACAACAGACCCAAGTGCCCTCCTGCCCCTAGATGTTTTGAAAACTAATCTGAAAAAACTGAATTCATTCTTTAATGTAATTGATGAACAAAAGACAATTGTAGTTATATATAGGGAAAAAGCCCTCTATCTTAGGGTTATTTGTAATAAGGAAAAACTTTCTCTTGTTCAAATTGAATATAAAAGTCAAAATGCATTAAAAGTTTTAAAACCATTCGTATTTTGTCTTTTTGATTATATATGTTCTCCATATTCAACCACAGAATGAGAAGAAATGGGAAAAAAAGCACTTAAAATTAATTTCTCTGTGGAAATCTGTGTTGCTGGTACGGTCTGGGGCTGAAAGGCACAGATTAGATATTTGTATACTGCATTCCCTTTTAGATTTAACTCCAGGTAGCTTGAAAGCGTTAAGAGTATGCTGCAGAGCTCCTGTAGAATTCTTTCTTCATTTGCAAACAGTACATCACCTTGTTAATGCTATGAGAACTCCCAGGATGCAGAGACTGCTGCAAAGACTTACTGAGATGTAACAAGAAAAGGAAAATACTTCCCTCTTGCCTACCTTAGGGTAATAAATCTCGGGTGTTATTTGAGCAGAGCCTGAAAGCCCAACCCCCAGCTGGGTGTGGGGGTGTGTGTTATCAAACCCTACAAACACTGGCTCCCTTGTGCACAGCCCACCCTGATCATATGCACTGCTGGTGAGTCTGAATTTCCTTCCCCTCTTCAGGCGGCACACAAGAATCATCCACTGCTGGGGATTATTTTAGCTCTTCCTGAATCATCCTATCTCCACTCTGAAGAGGAGTCAAGGATTTCCTGTTCATTTTCAGTGTGCATTATGCCACTGAAATTATACCTTTTCTCTTCTCAGCATGCTCGAGATGAAATTACTGAGGACAAATAAAGAATAAAGTACCTGTCCCAAGGAAGCCACACTGGAAGCTGATGGTGCCAAAAAGGCAACAGACAGAGGTGGAATTCATCACTGTTTGTTAAACAACACATCTGTGCTCCACACACAGTGCTGTACAGGCTGAATTGGCACAGAATCCAAATTAGGAAATCTGAATATGGAGATGATGAACAAGATGAAAAAAAGGGGCACCTTGATAAGACCACCTTCTGCTGATAGAGGAATATCCTCTCTGCAAGGGCCATGATACAAAACAGTTTCAAGCTGAAGAAACAAAGGGGATGGAATACACATTATGTTTGATAAAAGGAAGAAAAAAATTAACAACTTTTAAAATTCTAGCTGTCAGTGTCCCAAGAATCATGTGTTTAGCTCCCCCCTTGCTGTGCAGTTGTTGAAGTCAGGTATTGCCATGGCATCCAGCTGTGCTGGGCACCCCACAGCTGGGGACTGCAGCTCCTTGCCTGGCATCAAACACATTGGCCTCTAACCCAGAAAAGCCCTGCCTGGTCAGCTCCTGGAGCTCCACCATTTGTCCCCTGTGACCTGATTACAGCTTTGATCGATGGCCAGAGCAGCCATCTGCAAAGTACTCAAAGCTCCAGCAAAAGGCTGCTTTGATTTCTTTTCAGCGCCTTCAAAGTACTCATAAAGTCACCTTGAGCACACAAAGATGACTTCTCTTTCTCTTGTTGATGAGATTTCACAGATGATCTGATTAGAAGGTGTTTGGTACTGGGCTGCACTGCCACGGGCAGGAATGACACTCTTTTTGCCTCCTTTTCTGGCTTTTTCCACATCCTCTTACTGAATGGTGTACTTTTATCTTTTAACCTAGTGTGCTTCTCTGGTGGTTTTGTCATGAAGTAGAAAAAAATTCTAATGGTTTCTGCTCTGAACACCTCAGGCTTTCACATAAATGAAATGTCCTGAAAACAATTATTTCTCATTCATCAGCAAAGATTCATCAGCAAAAATTCCCCCTGCCTGTCTGTGAGTGCTTTTCCCTGGTCAGTACAGCCACGTGGAGAGCTCACTGTCTGCCAAGGGCTTGGATGTGCTGCTTTAATGCCACACACCATGGAAAGTGTTTCTGAGGAGAAACTCACCGAATTCTTACTTGTTCCACAGCAACAAAGAAATGGAAAAAAACTCCACTGTCACAAGGCAGATTCTGAATTTTACTCAGTATACCATAAATATAGCCAGGTCTAACATATTATGAAACAAGATAAGAAGGAATTGAAGTAAATTATGTGGCACCACATAATTGAAACAGACAAAGGTCCAGATGTACCACATGAATCTTGAATAATTGTGTTTAAGAATAGTCAAAAGAATCACAATAATTTCTGCTAGGCTGAGGATGTGCAATATGATATTTTATTAGTTTATAGGAATATGAAGTATTCATCAAATTGTCTTGTACTTCTTATTACCTTTGAGCTCTCACTAGTCTTATGGATGATTAGCTGAGACATTTCTCTCAACAGTTACAATTCCAGAGAGGCAGCAAACAGCAGAGAAATAAAATCATTCTCATGAATCATCAGAAACTCAGCAATACAAACTGCAGTGGCCCAGGTAGGGTGCAGAACAGACAGGTATTTACTGAGTCAAGGCAATATTCAACCAAAAAAGAAAAAACTCTGTTTCCTGCAAGTTGGGAAACTAAAAAACGAATATATAGGAAAATTAGTTTCTCTCTGGTATCATAACCCTGCTGTTCAGTATGTTGGAGAAGAACAAAAGAAAGGGAGAAGCAGAATAGCTCAGAGTAAGCCCCCTTGGACATGAGAGCCCACAGGTTCAGAAGCATCTTAGCAAAACTGAATATTCAACAAGCTTCTACTTTTAAAGGACCTCAGATTGTAACTAGCTATACTGGAAAAAAACAGGATTTCATTCCTCAAAACTGATACTTGTTAAACTAATGGGGAATAGTCCTCTCTTATACTTTTAGCATCTCACTAAGACTGCCCTTAAAAATGCTGTCTGTTGAATCTTAATAGATGATATCACCCCCTCTATATCATGTTTTATATTTTTATACAACCCTTTTTCACAATAATTTCTAATTTGACAATCTATATTGATGCAAATCTAGGTTAACAAAAACTTGATATTGGCCACAAATGTCAGTAAACACTATGACATGAAGAATAAAAAAAGCCCAGGTATTTAAGAAGGCATTCAATTCTGGGATCAGTAAGAGAATGAGGAGAGGAAAGGAAGGAGGAAGCAGAGAAAGAGAGGAAGGACTTTAGAGACAGTAACATGTATTGAAACAGAATAAAAATACCATTACAACTCTAATGACCTGACTTGACAATAACTTCTTTTTCAAACAATGCATAGCTGAACTGGAATTCATAGTAGTATTTTTATAAGACTAACTTAGAAAAGACAATTAGTAAAGATAAGTAAAAGATATGTAGGAAATTGTACTGCACTGAAAGGTCATGCTCAATACGGAAAATGACTGTAAGCAAAGCTCTTCCTTCTTGACATTAATATTCTTTAGTATTTGTGTGTTGATGAAATTTCTAATGAAACAAAATCAGCAGGCATTGTCAGGAACAAGGATGATCAGAACAAATATAACAAGAACTGGATAACCTTGAGGACTGTAGCAATATTAAGAACACTGATTTATGTGAACAGTGTTATGAAATGCCAAGTCATGTGTTCTTAGCATTATGCAAAAAAATTCTTCAAAAAGCCAGCAAGAACCCACTGCTGGAAAATGAGCGAGGAAGGGAAAGACCTTACTGTACTTTTTGTTCCAGAAAAGACTCTCACCTGTGATATGCAGTTGTGAAGAAAGGCAGAGGTGGCTTTTTGAAGAAAGGCAGGATAAATGCCACAGTGTAATACAGATTTCATCTGGGACACTGTTCATGGTATTAGTTATTCCTAATGAAGAACTAATGCCAGTTTTGAAGTTCTCTTAACATACTCCTGCATGAGAAAGCTAAAAAAGACTGGAATAATCAGTTTAATGAAATGAAGTCTATGAGAAACTGCAAGTGTTTTAATTAAATATGTTATGAAGGTCCCAGCAGGGTCAGAGAAGACACTGAATTTAAAAAAAATTGTAGGCCCAAGCAATGAATATTAATTTCATGCCTTCATAGGCATGAAAAGACCTGGGGTAGGAATTCATAGAATATATAACCACTACAAGAAAGCAGTGGTGAAACAGCCATCTAAGAGGATCACAGGAGCAAGAAACCAACCTTCTTCAGGCATGCAGCTTAAGCACTTTTTACAAGTGATTATGACTTCAGCACCTGCATTTAATAACTTGGACGGTCACTTTCAATCTTACTCACCCTGCCCATCTACCTACCAGCACTTTTGCCTTAAGTGATTCATGAAGAGTAGACACACAGGTTTTCAGCAGGACAAAATGGTGTTTATGAAGAGCAATCATTTTCTGCAGCAGTCTGACTTTAAAGTGCTTCAAAACACAGTTCAAGTGTTACTTTATCCACATTCTTTAGTGGACTTTATCATTGCAATGACAGACAGGCTGGCTACACTTAGTATCCTGATTTAAATCCATTTTACCTTTGTGATGCTGCAACAGAGCTCACAAATCCCCAAATGACCTCTGCTCCAGGCATCCCAACTTCTATGGTAAATTCAGTTTCTACCCTCTCTATCATATGATGAGCATTAAGTTTTCATACTGAGTGGAACAATAACTTTGAGCACTCAATACCTCAGTTTTTAGGATTGTTTCTAGAAAGATAAGTGATCTGCATCAAACCTCTAAATCAGATAAAAGAGAAATTTCAATTGACAAGTCCCACATTCTAAGTCTGAATGAGAACAAGTGCTCTCATTGAAAAGCAGACACACAATTTTCTGCTTTACCCAAGGACTGACCTGACAGGTATTTCCTGGGAATATTTTCCAGAGCAGGTTGTGAAAGGATGAGAGGAGGGATATCTACTTTGTGAATCCCAATAAGACTTAGTCATCTCAGCAATGCAGAGAGATGGCAAAACCTTGTTGGCCATTTAAACAATGCTGTGAACAGAGAGAAAGGATTTCCTCTGATTCTCCAGCTCCCCACCTTACACACACAATTGAAAAACATAAAAATACCAAGTCCTTGCTACAAGGACAATTAAAAGACACTGTCACAGCAAAAATATTCTCAATAAAAATCTCTGTAATCCTGAATTATGCCAATAGTTTTCTCACACATTATAATCAACCTTATCTATATATATATACTCACACTACCTATATACTGGTTGCATAATACCTGGCTGCAGGTATGAGATCCTGAATCAAATGCTATCAATGGAAATTGTACACAGAACTACAAAAAAGCCCAAACAAACTAGATTTTATCCACTTTCAGTGCCAAGTCCACCACTGTATTTGCTGCTTGTGAATATCAGTACACAGAATTCTAAAGATAGTCTCAACTCTGCTTACTTATGCATGGAAATTATTTCAGGCAACAGTGTCACAAGAATTTTTGCATATCTGTAAATTCCAATAAGATGAATGAAATTTGGACACAAATGCAAAACATATTCTTAAATGCTTTCTCAAACAGAAGTTCAGCTGTACCGAGTTCTTACCAGACTGTAGCAGAAATTAAACACAGAAATTCCACATATTTCATAATACAGAACTTATTTTAAAAATACACATACTTGTGTGCTGTATATTAAAATGTTATATTAACCTTGAAAGTTTTTATATAATCTTAATTGGAGTGTTAAATAAGGTGCTTGCAATATTGTCATTATAAAAGTGATCATGAATCTTTTTCAGAGAGAAGAGATTTTACTTGACAAGTTCTATCTATATACGTTCAATAGACAGCAGTCATTAAATCAATATATATAAACAGACTGTTTACATGCTTTGAAAGTTTAACTAGAGCACAGTGGTTAGGAAAAAACCCACAAAACACCTATTTCAAGGACGATTCTAACCTCTTGCCTTCACTTTTAAATGGAAACAAGCTGCCACACAGTTCAGCAGTAAAGGAGGATAAAGAACTGATAATAATCCTTGTGCTCCTCACATGAACTCCAACAAGGCATTTGAATGAGACTTTTAAAGCTGTAAATTGTCTATAAAAACACAGAATAACTTCTGCTAATCCTTGTGCCACAAATTACTAATCCATCTGGAAAGCTATTTTTTTGCTTGTGTTTACAAGGATCTAAACATCATCAGACAGAAAGACAACTGGGTTAGTAGCATGTAAAAAAAACCAAAAACAAACAAACAAAAAAAAACCCCTGAATACAAAACATGAAAAAACCAGAATTCAACAGAAATAAAAACTCCAAAGCAGTTGAGCAGAGAATAAGTAGGATTTGCAGAAGTACTTACAGCTTTCAATCTCCAGCGTGCAGTTCTGCTCATCCAGCGGATATCTCCGCAGGTCCATCATGCAGGCAGCTGTTGTTGTAATTCTGGGAAGGAAGGAGAAGAGTTTGTTAATGTGCCTTGTTCCAATCTTTCCTCCATCACACTGTGCTGAAAGAAGAATCTGTATTTCTGCATGGCTGATGCTCAGCCTGGTTTTGCCTGGGTGCCATGTCTGCT
This sequence comes from Zonotrichia leucophrys gambelii, assembly GCF_028769735.1. Taxonomy (NCBI): domain Eukaryota; kingdom Metazoa; phylum Chordata; class Aves; order Passeriformes; family Passerellidae; genus Zonotrichia; species Zonotrichia leucophrys. The sequence goes on from NC_088183.1 coordinate 11,320,561, forward strand.
GCTGGTGGGTAACCAGTGCTTGCCCTCCCAGCACAGTTCCCCTCAGCACAGGGGTTTTCTGCTGTGGGCTAAGCACAGCTGACTGGCCAAAGCACCTGGGGAGCCTGCTTCCACACCATGAGAAAAATGAGCAGCCATTTGTACGAGCTTTCTTCAAGCTGCAAGGCTGACCAAAGGAATGAGCTCCAATTGTAAAATCCAAGATGATGATCTCCACAATGGGACCCAAGGTGGAGTAGATGGAGTGCCTGCAGCACACGCAGACACTAAGACATTACAGGATAAATGTCTTTCCAAGGTATTAATGAGAGATTGGGTGACCAACAGTTTTCTTCTCAAAATCCTGTGTCATGTATGAGGTTTACTACTGGCCTTTCATAGTAGATATTTAGAATGTTCAATATGAGTTCATAAACTTTTTGTATATTCTTTGTTCTGGTAAAAAGACTTCAGTGAACTCTTTCATTTGACAGATTTTATTCTTTCTCCTTGAATACCCAAAAAGCGTTCATCAGTGGCAGAAAATTACAGTTGCCTAGTCAAAATTCACTCAAAATTGACTGTAGCAATCATTCCTGCAATGCAGAAATTAACAATCTTCATAAGTATGTTTACTATCCTATCTTATTGGTCTCTTGGAGAAAAGGAACATCTTTTGGCAGCATGTCCTTTCTTCATTCCATGTAGGTGTACTCATAGAATTGCTTTGGAAAATATAATGTTTTTAATCAGGGTGTGTTACCAGAGACGCTTCACAAGAAAGTTTTTTGGAGAGGGACAACAGCACAGGGAGAAAGGCTCCTTTGGTGCCTCTGAGTGAAAGCATTCCAGCTTTTAACAAAATCACACATGTGTGTTGATATCAAATGCAAATGGAGCAAGCAGCAGCACATATTGGTAAAAAATTCTCTTAGCAGTTAATAGTTGGTTCCTTATTTTTAAATCTAAAGAAAAATCAAAGAAATCACCCTGTTACAGTATCAATATAAGACTGATTATTTTGGGGCAAACTTCAAGAGAGGTGAAGTGAGACCAGAAAAACATTACAGCTGATGTTTTTTGTTGGTTTATGTTTGGGTTCTTTGTGGGGAGGTATGTTTTGATTTCCTCAGTACTTCCATACTTACCTGTATATTATAGTCAGGATTTTACAACAGTTTCAGTAGTAGACAGAGGAAAAGGCAGAGCACAGGCTTACAGCCAAGGTTTAAATGCACAAAAGAGTTATGGTAAAAGCTAACCTGGTTGACTACTAAGTTTTCTCAGAGCTTTCTCTGCACTAAACACTTCTACCCAAAGTCTACCAGATCCAAGGGTTCCACACAGAGGCAGCCCCAGCCCGTGCTGCCCTCTGCAAAGTGTCTGTACCCACTGATGGAGTGCAGAACTCACAGTTCTCACACATTTCCAGAGGATTTCTGGTGCAAAAACCAAGAGGGGCCAAAGGCTGCAGACAGCTTGGATAAAAGCTCTGCAGGGAACATCAGGAAATTTTTAAAGGACACAATGCCCTGCACCTCACTAGAAAGTAACGGGGGAAAAAGTGGCATGGTAAGGAAAATGATTTGTAGAGCAGGGATCTAATCAAGTCAAAACAGAAGTTTTGAATAATGTATTAAATTCAACTTGCTTGTTCCTTCCTATCCATAATGCAAATCTATTGAAATAATGTCAGTACTCTGTCCTTTCCTCTCCTCTTACCTCCCTCATATTTTTAGCCTGGCTTCTCACATTAATAGTAAAGTAGAAAAAGTTCTCTTTCATCTTCATAATTAATTAAACAGCAAAACTACCTTTGGATAATTCTTAGTGGTTCCCAGTTCATGGTGATTAGCTAAATCAATTTACCAAAGCAACAAGAGGGCAAGAATTATCACCTTGGAATGCTTTTAAAGGCAAAAGACATGACCCACACCCTTTCAGAGAGAGGAAGAAACAGAAGTTCATTTTAGAAGTTGGGAATGCTTGAAACAGGCCCAAAGCCTCTCTCCCAGAGCAGAGCTGCTTCAATTTTCACAGCAGGATTAAAAATATTTTCATACAGCTGGTACTAGTGCAAAAAATATAACATTGTGTTTTGCATAATGCAACCTTGAGAACAAACAGTGAAAAAGTGAAAGCTTTTTAAAAAACAACAGAGTGACTCAAGGCTCTGCAGTCATTGGGGATGATACACAATACCAGAACTCAGAGGCACCACATGAAATGAAACACATCACAGAACTGTCTCTCTCATACACTCATCTTTTCATCTGTTGCTAAAGAAAGAGGAGCCTTGTGATATTTTATGATTCCTAACAATGAAAATGAGTTTTTTCATATTCCTCTTTTATGCACCATATTTTGAATGTAGACTGATTATGAAGCACCAAAAAAAAGCAAACCCTGAAGCACCACTGAACTGACTAAATAAAGTATTATGAAGTAGACCTAGAGAAAACTTCTTGTGTTAAAACAAGCACAGCTTCACTGCAAAAATTCTGCACCACAACTGACTTGCAGGGAAAGTAAAGTTTGCTGTCAATAATTCAAAATAATTCAGATAAACTCTGAGAAAACTGAAAATCTGCTCACCTCCAGATCTTTGGAGGGTTTGTGATTCAAATAAGAATTGAAAATTCTCCCTACTTCTTTCAGAGGCCGAATGTGAAGGCCATAAAGAACTTTTTTTAAACACTTCCAAACTTAAAGCGAGGCAGAAAATAATACCCCTATTATAATACTATCCCAGAAGTGCCAGTAGGTCTTATTTTGCAGTTCTATGCAGGGAACAGTTTTTCAAAATCCTATAAATTTTGCTTTTCTGACAAGTCCAAATATGATTTGAAATCCAAAATAGCAACTTAAACAGTTCTGACATCACTAGTGAAGGAAAAAGAGCACTGGAAGAGAGGAGAGCGATGCTAATGCCATGTGGAGATGGACAGAAATGAATTCCCTCTTGGAGCTGCAATGGCTTTGCAAAGCTGTGGAGAAAAAGCAACAAGAGAAACGAAACTTTGCCCTGGGAGCAGCCCTGACCTGTAATTACAGGTTTACAGACTCACAGCAATGATGAGCAAGAGGGTGACAAGTTCAGTACAAGAACTCTGTCACCCTCCTCTCCTGTTCTAGCTCTAACAGACCATCATCCTATGGACTCAAAGAGCTGAAGCCCAGGAGGAAAATATAAAAACTAATTCTTTCTCTAAATGTATGCACATAGATCCTATTGAAAGCAGAGTGAAATTCTGCTTCGGGTTTGTGTACCTGCAAGCTGGCTGACTCCCCATTAACAGCACCAGGAGCAATCCAAACAGCTCACAGGGACAACAGACTCAATCTCTTTATTGAGGATTTTATAAGAATTCTGTGTGTGTGGTGAAAGAGAGTCAGGAACTCTCTAAATTAGTTGCTGAAATAATTTACTGCAGCTAAACCCACTGTTCACCTTTGCTTCTTGGAAAAAGTCCTCGTGCATGACAGCTGGAAATACCTGTGACAGCAGCAGCCAGCAGAACCAATTTTAAATACCTGGAAATTCTGGGAACAAAACATCAGGGGGATAAATCTCTCTCCTGGGTGATAACATTGGATTTAAACATGTGTCAAGGTTGATAGACATAATAACAGATCTATTTTTAAATAAAATATATTTATTGCTAATTAGAGAGTTCACAGAATTTTTCTCCTGTTTATTCACAGAAAAGCTTCGCTTGTGTGATCGTAGGTAAAGAGTTGGCTGTAGGAAACTCCAAACAATAATGACATTTCTAAAAATTCAACATTAAATCTAAAAATTCAGCTACTGAATTTTTCAACTATAAATCAGCTATAAACTTTCAATTGTAAACAGCATGTGGAGTTTTATAGGAAAAGAACAGCTTTTTTATTGATGTTGATGTCTCTATTTGAGATGAAACAATATACACATGCTCCTGAGAACCTGTAATGTGCTCTCTTCTCACTACTCCTCAACATTTCCTGAGTATTCCAACCTAAGTGCCAAGAGCTCACTTTTCTTACTCCATCTGGAAGTAAGGACATGTAGATATTTCCCCTTGATTTTGCAGTGTGCAATCCTCAGACAGTAAGGTGTTCTCTGAAAGCACTAAGTATATTTGTCAAAGCTGAAAGGCATAACCATAATACAAGTTAAGAATATGAAAGATATTACACTAAAACATGATCTAAATGTAATAAAAGAGAGAAAAAAGCAGCTGATAAAACACAGGCAGTCAGAATTCACACAGAAACTTTGACTTCATTAAGTTTTGTTGTTGCTGAGATTATTGGTAAAAGAAGCAGACCAGATTTTTAAAGGAAACTAAAATCTATGTGCCTCTGATCTTTCTTGGGAAGATGTTCTGCATTGCCCTGCTGAAGTACAGCCTATTGTGCCATCTGCATGCCAGAAGGGAAGAGTCCTGGAAAACCAGAGAATTGGGCTCTTATTTCATGGTAAAAGAATTCTGTCATAGAAGAATCAGAATTTTGCTGCAGGGTTCCATTCCATCTTCTGCTATATACGTAGCTCTATAAATTGTTCTTTAAGTGAGATAGCATTTCCTACTATCCTGTCACTGTGTCCAAAATTCAGCCATTGCACCATTGTAATTATATCCTTGCAAAAAAACACACATCACAAAGCAGTAAAATCTTCTGCTACAATAACCTCAGCTTTAGACTGAATTCATTCAAACCTTTCTCTGAAGTAATAGGTTCTTTTCCAGAAAATAAAACCTACATAAAATGGCAGAAAAGCTCAGAGGAGCACTTCATAATTTTAATATTTTATCACTGAGAAATGTATCCTTGTCTTTCAGCATTCACTTCACTTCTCCCTTTCAAAAGAAATAAATAAAAGGAGTTATGCTAAAGTACTACAGAACTTACAGAAAATGAAACAACATGAGCATGACCAGCAGTATAAAACAAGCAACCTTGGAATAAAGAGTTACTACATCTCCTCTATTATCCAGAGATTGTAGCTCTTTTGCTTTACTAACAATCACTGAAAATGTGAAAGTCTTAAAATATTTCACAAAAGATATTTCTTATTCTGGTTGGGAAAATGACATGTCTACTTCAGTCAATGTCAGCATTGAAATAAAAAGCGCATTATTTCACTTTCTTTCTCTTAAAAATTTATATGGTTACCATCCAAGTCACACTGCATAAAATAAATGTAATATACAAAACAGTTTTAAACCAGTTGTTCTGATATTACACCACATGAAATACAGACTCTCAAACTAGGGAAGAGAGCTAGAACTTTTCAAGGGGACACATGAATTTAGTGGGTTTTTAATCAGTTCTCACCACCTAAAATAACGTGCTTATCTCTAACAAGTACATTGCACTGTAAATGTAGTCTATACTAACAATATTTATTGCTGACACAACCTGCACCTCCCTCTGTTAGTGAGGAGCTTGTGCTCTGGATAATGAGCTCACACAGAAACTGCAGCCCCTTTTGATTGAGTTGTTAATCCATGGTTTCTGTGTATTTGATTTATCAGATGTATTTCATGTATCAGATTCCAGGAAACTGAGTGGAAGGTGTTTTCACAGTTCTGGAGGAAAAAAGTTCACATTATTTTTTTAACTCAAGTAGAAAGTCAAAACAATATTGAGTAAGATGTTTTATGATTGCAGATGATTTAGTAATTCTTACAGAAATAGTAAGATAAGAGCCCAAAACTCCCATTCCTCTGGCTTTTGTGAGTCAGACAGCTCATTTCCCACAGGAAAATGTCAATAGAAATCATAAATGCAAGTGGAGTCTTAAAAAGCAGAATCACTCACAGATCCAGAAAGGTGGGAAAATCAGCAAAAAACCCTATGGCACAGACCAGAAATTATTAGGTTTCTTTCAACACCTTTACAATAAAGCAGTAACCCATGCAATTCTTACAAAGCACTGAAACAAAAGAAAAATGAACTCTCCCTGTCCTAAAACAGCAGTCACACTTTAAATACAATCAAACAGAGAGACAGTTAAGAGTCAGCATGAAGGTGAGCTGCAAGAAGCACAGTAGAATAGCAGACACAGGTTATCACTACCTAACTCAAATTTATTAGAAATTTTTATCCAACACAGACTGGAATGCAAAGACTTGCACTGCCTCTGTGTATGATTGCTATTACACTATTTACTTTCTATGCTTCTTCCCCCATTAGAGGATCTACTATCTACATTTGAATTTCTAGCAAAAAAGGAAAGCTTACAAACATTTCCTCTTCTCTGCTTTGAAAGAACTTCACCAGAGCTAGTAATGAAGTGTTTGCTCACCTTTTCTTAATATATTCTTATATTTTCTGCCTATAGACAACCTGTCCTTCCCTGAAATGCATCAGAAACTATTTCAGTAGCATGTCAGAGTGACATGGTACACAACACCATGATTTGCTCACCACAGTAGAGAATGAGTAAGGGAAAAATCCTCCTCCAAGCAGATCCACAACTTCATCATTATGTGTGAGCCCTGCTGCCTTGCAGTTACCAATTTGTGACTTGATACTTTGAAAAGCATGTCTTTCAGGACTCAAAGGAAAATGGAAACCCTGATTTGAAATACTTAAAAGTATCTTTCTTCCAATATACAGTGGGCCTCAAAGTACATGAAAGCATCTTTTTAAAAGGAAGAAAACAACAATAGCTTTGAAACACACAGAACAATTCAATAAACTGTGCAGCCATATCAGTAAACACTATTCATTACATTTTGTATTCTTATTCATCATGAATGACAAGTAACACAAATACATTCACACACACACAAATATACACAACAATGTAAATAACATATGCTCCTTAATTACACTTGATGAATGCTCTTTCTGACTTTTAGGGCTTATCCCTGCAGCTGTATTTTCCTTTTTTTTGCAGCCAAATACCATTTTCTATGGATTGGGTGACCGTGATTGAGAAGTATCTCACCAAGTTTTTATCCTTGATTTTATACAAATCTTTAGTACTAATAATTCCTGAACTGTACTTCACTACTGCATCACCCAAGTGAATTTTTAGATTTAACACAAAGAACAGAAGCTGACTCCAATATTAATGTCACAAGACCCCAATTAATACCTAGCACCAATATATAATTGCATTCCTAAGAATTCAACTTTTTACCACTGTTTTTATCTAATTTTTTACATAATTTGATTTACTGATTCCTGTAGCTGTTAAAATAAACAATCCAACTGCTGTCAACAAACCTATCATTTTATCCCACGTGGTTTTAGGTTTTGCTTTTTATTGCAAAAAAATTACCATTATATGACTGCAAAAATGTAATAAGGATAATTGGACTGGATTATTCTTTTTTTCCCCACAGCTCTGATGTCAGCAGATCACACACACTGCACACAGAGACCACTGGGCAGTTTTTAAAACTGTGTTTAATTCATGCCCTTAGGAATGTCTGCACGGCAGCACCAAGGGCCTATTTCCAGATATTGGAGTGGTACAACTGACATAATAGATAACGACCTGGAACATCACACAGAATTAAAAGAGGCACTGTAAAATTACAGAGAAGCCCTTGGGGGAAGCTCTGAATGGTTCTTTTGCAGCAACTGTTATGTCCATAGAGTAGTGATCACTGAATAGTGTCAGCTCCTCACTTAGGAATTTTTCCCTAGAACAGGGAGAAATTCAGTGGTCAACAGCACTCCAGGTAGTTAGATACCAAGAATATGAAAAAAAATCCCAACCAAAAGCCAAAAAATATGTGTATAATAAAAAACTGATGTTAAAGTTAAGGCTGCACCATATAGGCAGTACAAGTACAGGACTGCAAGAGCTGTGGATCCAAGGGTCTAAGTGCATTACAGGCATCAGACATTGACATCTCACAAAACTGCAGGGGGACAGGATGATGACATTTTTAAGACAGAATGAACACTTTCAGTGTCAGAACCTCAATTAAGATTCAAATCTTTTAGTCCAGTGTGGCTAATTACAGACTACTTTCAACTACTTTTCTCACTTTTACTCCTCCTCACCTGCTTGCCATGATCCATAGAAAGGTCTACACTGCACTGCTAAGTGTGGGGGAGGCAGTATTAGAGAAGAAAAAAGGACAAGCAACTCTGCTGCTAATTGCTTTTGAATTGCCTCATTTTGCTTTAAGTGATGCTTTTGTTTCCAGAAGATTTGTCTTGGTTGTATTAAGGACATCACATCATTTATTTTGTAGAATATACTCTTAATTAATATTTTTAAAAATGCATTATTTATCAATTAAAGGTTCAGTGCCTATATTTAATCCTGCAAATTACCTAAGCAGATGTCCATGTATACCAAACAGGACACCAAATCCTGCCCGGAGTAAATAAGATCTGACAAACATGGACAGTACAAATACAGACAGTGGGTATTCCAGAACAAAATTTTATATTTATAGAAATTGCTCCCTTAAAATGATGAGAATTCTTTAAAATGGCTACAATTTATTCGATTTGTATTAAATTATTACCTACAAACCACAGATGAAAGAGACATATTGCATATATCATCCTCTATGGGCACACTAGGAATTAACATCTAGAGAAATAAAGCTACAGATCCTCACCCTTCACTTGAGCCCAGTGTGTCCAGAGTGCCAGTGGGACAATTGTCAGTTATCAATTATCCTGCCCAGTTATCAGCTGGATCTGAGGCTGCTGAGGGTGCCTTGAACAAATCACCTGTTTGCATTGCAGTTATATACCTCAGCTCAACCACTACTCCCACGTGTACTTAACAGTACTTAATTGAGGAAATGAATAAAGATTTAGGAGATATTTTTAGGCCTAATTCACAGCAAATAAGTTTCAAATTACAAATATCTATTATCATCAAATGACTTTAGATAAGGCTCCTGTAGAGAGGGGAAAAGAAAAAGACAAGAAAAACACCTACAGATGATTTTTGTATAAAATGCTGTAATGGGGAGTTGGGAAAAGAAGATCCTCCTTATTCATATAAATGCTTTAGGATAGGTCTGACATGAGCAAAATATGAACAAGATTATTCTGCTCATTTTATTCTTAAACATTGCTATTTTTCCTGCTCAGGCTAATTTGCAAGTGGAGATCTGTGGGGAAAATCCATTTTGCAGCTATTTCTGATCCTACTTCCTCTTTTCTCTCTTCTGACAGATAGGTCTACTGACATGCCCAAGCCAGTACAACTCTTTTTTATATTGACAATGAAAAAATAAATCACTTAGAATTGCCTTCTATCACATTCCAGATGTCAGATCTGGCTTCAGCACTCTCCCCATCTATTTTGTTAGGCTTGTATTGCACATTTCATATCTGATCCATTTGGAACACCAAATACTCTTATTGCTTTAATATATTATTAAAGCAGCAGGAATATTATTTTGAGAATGGGAGGCCGTGTCCTTCTCGAACATTGCAAAATCTGTACCTACATCAATTCAACTCAGCTTTAGCTAAGAGTTTATTGAATGTGTGAGAGAAGCATAACAATGAGTCAAACCTAATGACTAAAATTAACAAGGCATCAAAGTTAACTCCAGCCATCCTTCTGAAATCCAACCCCCAAGGGCTACATCTCCTCCTGTGCCAAAATTAGGATGCTCAGTCACAACCTTTCTCTTCCTCATCCTAATTTCAGAACATTCATATCTTTGTTCCAAACAGAAACAGGAAAACCACTTCTGACATATCAGCTGCATCATACTGGCAAGAGCTGAAAGCTTGATAAGCTGTGTGACACACTGAATGCTGGAAATCTAAATAGAAAATCTGGACAGGGAATATTCAGTTGGTTCTGTCCTGTTTATAAAATAAAACCTTTGAAAATTCTGCGTAAGTAGATCTCAGTGGCCAGAACACTAATCCATACACTGAAAAAAAAAAAAAAAAAAACTTTCCTGCAAGAAATGCTCTTAAATAAATTAAATCTGCATTCCCTTAAGACAAGCTTCAGAAATCTTACCAAGGCCCCTTCTTTTCCATTCTGAAGCTAGCTAGATCCATCAGTTTCTGCAGTCAAAGTTATTTGCATTTATGATCAATAAAGCCATTAGATGTGGGAGATACTGACTCTGACCTGCCAAGCAGCCCAGGATGATGCTGTTCACAATCCCATTAGCAGAGAGGGTGTGACCTGAGGCAGATTAGAATCAGTTGAACTCAGACTCTCTTTGACATCCTCAGTCTCAAAGAGAGTCTGAGTTCAACTGATTCTAATCAGAGTTTAATCAGGTCTTGGCTTCCCATAGACTTATGCAGACAGTGGGGATCCCTTTTAACATTCTGTGCAGCCAGAGCTGCATTTTAATGCTTCACTCTGCACTGAAAGTTGAATCAATACACGGGCTACATATGAAGGATTTCTTTGTGGTGTGTACTTTTATAATTTAATTTAGAAAATATGTCCCCCATTGCTTTTTCTGTTACCTTGTTATACATGAACCTTCTTTTCTCCAAGAAACAATTTAAAACTAGTTCACATTTGAGGCAGATTAAAAGTCAGATGGAAAATGTCAATCCTACCCAACACAGCAAACATACATGTGATGAGAAATTAAATGTTTATCTCAGATATGTCAGATCTGTCCAGGACCCATTCCTTCAATTCAGGAAACTTTTAAAGTGATCATTTGGCTGTAGAAAGTGCACCTTTTTCTTTCTTTTTTTTTTTTTAAGCCAATCTCTAAAATTATTACTTAAAAGTCTTTTATACATCAACAATAGGACAACACATGCTGCAACTCAGTAAATCAAATTCAGGGCCTTGGGAAGCATTTACTTGATTAAATGCACAGGTGCTTTGAGGTGACTGCAAACACTGGCACAAAGCAAAAGCACCACAGGCACAGCAGGTTGAGCACAGAGACATCCCCCAGGCTCAGCACAGGGGTTGGAGGCTGCTGTGTCCCCACTGCTCATCCTCACCATTCCTGAGCCCTAAGCCAGGCACGTGAGCCTTGACCAACCCACAGAAATGTCAGTACTGCTGTCACTCACCATGGTGAAAAGTCACCACTGCCCACCTGGCAAGACCTTTTAACTATTTTACTGTACAAGGATAACACCAGCACAGTGTTATCTCCACTCCCTCCATGAGGCAGAGTGCTCATGGGAAATATGCTGAAAGAGATTTTTAAAAAATAACTACTCAGCAGCAAAGTCTAAGCAGGGATGGGGACTCAAGTTGGTGCTGCCTGCAATACGAGGTCAGAAGGAGAGGACACTGTTTGACAAAACAGGCACACTTTCACGGGCAAGCAGGAGCAAACATGGGGTGATACATGAAAATTATCTGTGCCGTGTCTTATATGGGTAAGACATTTCTCTATAAGCCAGTTCAGCATTTTTCTCATTTCCCAGTGCACCTTCTCAAGTATGCAGTTAAATGCTGTGTTAGGAGAAACATCTGTTTGGGTTTTGTTGGGTTCATTCAGCGTTTTTTAATTGTCACAACATATCAGTATTTTTGATACAAATTTACTTTCAGATATTTCAAGCATTGGCCAGAATTTATCACTACTGTCATGCATTACCCATGTACATTTAACCTAATGCTAGAGCCAGTGACTGCAAAATCTCTCTCAGGTGGTAAATCTCATTTCTAACCACAGACCAGAAATTTAGTAAACAATTTCAGCAGTTTAATAACTCCCCTGTTAAGGTTAAATGTTTTTCTCCTGCTGCCCCTCCAAGCTGACAAAAGAGAAGAGTAACCACATGAACATCAGTACTGAATTACAGAAATCATTCTTAGGAATTTAGATGGGAGTCTGTTTATATTGTGATCCACATTTTGTGGAGACAAAGAAACTGAGGCCATAACTGGCTTCCTCAAAATGGCTCCACTTCTCAGAATTTTCAACTGTTACCATCTCAAATTTTTAATTCTGCAAGTATTACAAGTTGGATTGTGGTGCAGTGGATCTGCCTCAGCTTTCCATTTACTCCAAGGCTGCTTCTACCAACAGAGTCAAACATGACTGCAGTGCCTTAGAAGGGTATTAATAATTTCTCTGTTCTTGGAATAGCAGAGGCACTCCTAAATTCACAACACCAGCACTTGACTCAGAGAGCAAGCTGCATATTATGCAAAGCCTTTGCATTTTCTGTGTTAGGTAACAGAAATCATGCTCTGGGTCAAGCCTACAACTCTGTATGGAGGAAAACCAGGTTCTCTTCAGGTTCATTCTACTTCTTTTTAGGTCACTTCTTCATTCCCATTTCTGTTTATATCTTGGAAACCTTGACACATGCCAGACACAGCCCTGAGTCCCCCTCTCAGCATCACTTTGTGTCACTCCCAAAGGCTCACTCTCCCCCAGACCCTGCAGGCAGTGCAGGGGAATTCATCCCTATATTCATATTTACAGAAACAGTAAATATGTACTTGCTAAGGAGACACCTGTGGTACAACTCTCATTGCTAGAAAAAGAACTGTAGCTTTTAAAAAGTAATTATAAACTTCCTTTAATTGCACTTGCAGCACAGGATCTTTCCTAAACAGGCAAAATAGACCAAACCAAACTGCCCTGGTATTTGCAAACAGTGATCAGGTACACAGCAGTGATACTTAAAAGAAAGAAAGCCTTTAAATTATAAGTAACATATATAAAATCTGTGACCTAAAAAATGTTTGAACACAGAAATGCCAATACTATTGTGTGAAAGAAGCAATAATAGAAAATCTGGGGAGCAGAATGGCCATGAAAGACAGATAAAATCAAAGAAGAAATAAAATTCTAAGAAACTTTTTTCATTAGTTGTGCCTAAATTACTCCTGTTGTTTTGTGCAAGCCATAAAAACAAATAAATGCATGAGTAGAAAAGCAAAGCGAAACAATAAAGCAGTAAAAGTATTTATTTTTTACCTGTCACATACAAATTAGGCTCTAGAAATTAAAAAAAACAAATGCTTTTAGTGAAACTTCAAAATCTGGAAACCCTGACTTAAGTTCTGGCAAGTTCACAGGCTGAAGAGTCTGAGAATCTCTTGAACACATAAGGAATGACTTAAACAGTTACCCACATAAAACTGGCACTGCAAATGTCACATGTTGTTAGCAGGAATGGAGATGAAAATTCAGTGTTCCTGGCTCTGATTTGCTTGAAGGTTTCAGGCAAAGCTTGGCACAGGTGTATACTTAAAAGAAAAAAGTGCACGTGCAAATTCTGCCTCTTAGCAACAAGATGTGATCACAGCATTGGGTTTAAAAGGCAGGTGATGAATCACAAATCCTGCTAAATAATGAGATGGCAATACACCCTCTCTGCACAGTGTAAATGCCACCAGAGGAGGAGATATCACACAGCTAAGCCACTACCATCTGCACAATTAATACGTGCTCTAAGCAATGAGGGAGTAGGAGGAAAAGCATCATCACTTATGACTATGTAGTCATTAGCCAAGGTCCTCATCTTCATTAGACAAATAAATTAAAATTCACATTTACTGAAGCTGTCACAGTGGCTCCAAAACAATACTCTAAAAATGGTCCCACTGGATTTGGATGAAAATGATGCCTTTTGAAAGAGTAGTTGGTAAGCAGAAGCATGACATCCAATGCACTGACAATCCAGTGCTATTAATCTAAGGCAGCCCTCTTCACTCCCCCCTTTCACAATTAGGAGGAAAAAAAAATAGAGCACATGCTAAATTTTAGTGAAAAACAATAACTCAGAGGGTCTGTAATTCAATGAAAAACTGACTACAAAACCACACTGCTTTTCCACAAGTTTTAGAGCTTGGAGAGATTTTATATAAGAAAATTGCTAAACAGAAAGCAGGGATGAGCACAGTGATGAGGTGGAATAGTAAAACTAAGCAAAGCCAGGAGAGAGGATAATGCATTTTCAAAACAATCATAAGAAAGCAGGAAAACTTGGTCAGTGCTAAAACTATATTTGATGAATTAAAATTTGGGGAGGGCCAGGGTGCTATTTTCATTACTACTCAATATTGAAAATAACACAAAAGTTATGCTCAAACAGAGAAGGGGAATGGTTTTGCTGAAACTCATCCTTTGTGCCAACATTGAGAGGAACTTATTTAACTAAATGGAAACTCTCCCATGTTCCTGGGCACAAAACATCATCACTAAAACCTTTTTATTTGATCAATGCCCTGATGCAGAGCTGACACCCTGTTCTAACTGGCATCACACTTTCAGAACAGAACATAATAGAGTGTCACACTAGGCCTGAACTGTCACTGTCTTTTAAAAAGCACTTTGAACATCATGTTTTCCAGGGCTAGTAAGAGGTGCTGAAAAACAAATAACTGCGAGGAATAAAACTTTTCACTTTTCACCCCTGTCTAAATTAACAAGAAAAATGAATCCTGATACCCCGCTCATTTCTCTCAACTGAAACAGAATTTTAAGGCTCAAAGTATAAGGATTCTTTACTTCTATAAATAGTGGGTTAGATTAGGGGTTGTGCCATGGGCACAATATTAAATTTGCTGCATTCCCACCCTATGTTGCAGGAGTGGGGAAATTGATGATTCTAAGAATGATATTCAGCCCAGAAGTCTCTCCAGGTTTATCAGCTTGGCCATCACACATCTATTATCACACAATCTGCTGATCCAATCCTTCAAAACAAAACAAAATCCTGTTTTTACTACATATTGCACTGACAAGTATAACTTAATAAAAAATTCATCCAAGTGCAAAAAACTGGTTTACTGATGCTTTTTTCTTTCAAATGGGTAGGTAATAATTACCTCTGCCTATCTAGAGTTTGAGCATTGCATTAATGGTCATGTATTTTCTAATTGCTTTATATTGATGTTAAATCCATACCTTCCTCTGAACAAATTACTGATAAAGTTCTGTAATATCTGTAATGGCAGGTAACATTCAATATTTATTTTCTTTCTTGACATTGAACAATAACTACTCTCCATGCTCTTTTATTTGTCTTCAGTTCTGTGAGGTTCAGCATTTCCCCACTGTTAACAATTTCACTGCCTTTCTTCAGTTTTACCCCTATTTCTAAAACCTGGACACAGCCAATTGTCTTAGCAATCCTATAAATCATAAATATAGATTGTACTGAAATTAAAGCGATATTGAAATAAAATGGAAAGATGAACCCTAATGAAAATTAAATGAGGTGAACCAGAGAAGATGTGACCAGATAAGACAGCTGGAATGGGTCTCTATCTCCTTCAATACAAGAAAAATACCTTCAGTACTCATGGAAACAAAATATTAACAGAAAAAGAACCCCAAAAAGTGCAAATAAACCAAACTAAAAAAACTACCAAAACACTTACCATAATACCCCAGTATCAGATTCTGAGATACCCCTACACATAATCTTTTTTACAAGGTTTTGTAAAGTGTTCAGTTATAAAAAAAGAAAGAGCACCATGATACAAGCTTTGGGTCTGTCCAGTTAAATCAGAGGAGCAGAAAAGAGATGAGGACTGGAGGCTTGAATTAAATGGCAAAGTGCAGCTGCAGTTGATTAGCATGAGTGGGACCCCACCTGCAGCATCAGTGGTAACCTCCAGAACCACCTGTGCAGGGGAAAGGTTTCCTCCTAATCCTTGTCTACAAAGATCTTTATACCCTCAATCAGATTTCAATTTCTTCTAAGATTGTAACTTAGTTAAAAAAAAAAAAAAACAACTGAAAAATCTATTTCTTTAAAAAAAATCATAATTCTGAATACTGCAGTATACTCACCTGGAAATTACTCTAGGACCCTGTGAAGCCAGGCTAAGTTTTTTTGTATTTGTATTATTACACACATATATAACTGCAAAATAAAAATACCTTCCTGAACAATAGCATTCAAGATTTTATCCATATCCTTCAGTTTTAATAATGGGCAAAAAATTTACTTGAAATGATAGTGTGAGTTCTTTATAACATAAAGCCAGCTTGCATTAGAAGATGAAGACAGAAGGCTATGAAAAAGTAATCTTGAGTGCATTTTCAGTATCTCTTTCTTCAAAAAGAAATAAAATGCTCTGGTTGGGAGATTGGGTAGATGTTTCTTTAACACATAGCAGTGTCCTTAGAAAATTCTTTTTCAGATAAATATTGCAGCTCTTGTATGCATTTCTGGAAGGCATAGCACAGTTACATGGAAATGACTAATGGCATATCTTTCTTATAGCTACTCTACCACCTCTTTAAAAATCCAACAGCAACAAAAGTCATCTCCTCTCTGCTGCATGTGCCATTTCTGCAGCAACACTAATGCTGTGAAACAATATTCAAAGGCATTTCAGGATAACCATAATGGAACATTTGTACACTCCAACCGTAGGTGCTTTGGAGACCCCCTTGGAGAAGCAGCCCACAGATTGGTGTTTAAAGATGCACAGTGTTTTACTCTCAGTTGTTTGCCAAGAATAAGATACACCCTGGGATGGAACTATGAAATAAGGTCTCCTGTTGTGTGTAATGAGAAATAGGAGAGAGGGATGAACACTCAGCATTTGCCTCCTTGCCTTTGTCTTGTTTTCCATCTCATGCACTGATGGACATCTCTGCTTTTTACAGAGAGGACCAAATGGAAAAGACATGAGCCCAGTGGCTTTACAATCCTGCAAAGGGCTTTCGGAAAAGAATATTTTTCCACATTAAAAGGTCTTATGCTTTCATATGCCTTTCACTTTTCAAGATAAATTTTTGGCGCAAATATTTTAAAATGTCAGAGTTTTAATAAACAGTCCTGAGACAGATGCTTGTCGGTGAATGAAAACAAACCCATAAGCTGTAAGTATTTTTTTTGGGCAACACACATGAGGAACAGGGGGCCATTGGGCAGCAGAAAAATTATTATATATTTGCCATAGTGGAAAGGGATTGGGATGACAAACACAACTGCAGGGCTCAGTTCAGAGCCCCTCCCTGCAAGGGAGAGAAGCCATAGAGGCATTGGAGCAAGGCCAGAGAAAGGCAATGGAGCTGGGACTGGGTTTGGAGCAGCCCCTGAGGGATTTGGGGGGCTCAGCCTGGAGAAAAGGAACCTCAGGGGAGACCTTGTCTCTCTCAGAGCTCCCTGGCAGGAGGCTGTAGCCAGGTGAGGGTCATTCTCTTCCACCAAGAAACAAGCAAAGGGCAAGAGTAACAGCTCAGGTTGAACTAGGAGAGGTGTAGACCGCATATTAGGAAAAATTTCTTTACTGTAAGGGCTGTTAAACATGGTAATGGGCTGCCCTAAAGAGGGAAAGTCACCATTCCTGCAGGGATTTCAAAGACGTGCAGATGTGAGATGTGTCAGCAGCAGACACCACAAAAAAAAGCAAACAAAAAATAAAGGTAAACCATTGAAGGATGTTGCATGTATTCCATATGCTGCAATTGGTGCAGTTTTTTTGAAAAACTGTTCTCAAAATTGACCCACTGCACCACATGAAGATGGAGCAAACAGTGACCTCTCAATTCAAAATCTGAGCAGGATAAGGCACTGTGGCAGACCCTCCCTGGGAAATGCTGAATGTGGACTCACAGCCATATGTGAGAACAATTCAGGGTGCTGAAGATTTGCTTTTTTCTGAGCAAATGCCAGCAAAGATCACGTCCAGGGAACACAACCCCTGGGGACCCTCCCTGCACTGATGGCACCACCTTGAAGCCCCTTCTGTGCTGGCACAGCCATTTCTGGGGAGCAGCCCCCAGGACTGCTGAGCTCCCCTCTGCTCTGACACAAGGAACATTTCTCATGCAGCTCTCTCCTTGGGATGTGATCTCACAGCCTCCTCCTGGCCCTGAGACATCCTTGCCATCTGCTCGTACAGATGGCACGTTCATGTACATTTTAAAAAAGGGTTTTCCAAACGTTTTCTATTCTCTCTCTTCTCAGATAGTTCTAGACTAGCAGATGCAGTAAATGTTCTAGGAATGACTATTCAGAAAGAGAAAAAAAAAATATGATCTTACACAAGGAATTTAGAGGAGGAAAAAAAATCTGGTCACTGAGCAGCAAGAAGAAATATCTGCATTATAGTCTAAAAACCACTGATAGACACAGCCTTAAAGTGCTCTTCTGCTGAGGCTCACACAGATCCTGAATCTGGAGAACATACCTGGAAGTACAAACCCTCCGAATCTCTTATAACTTATCCTAGTTTCTCTCCTGCTAAGCAGGACCGAGTTCCAAGAAGAGCTCTCTTCAATTTGCACACTGCAGACCACAAGAAATTTCAATTTTCAGAGAAATAAAGAAATGGATCCAGGAGATGCAAGAAAAAAAGACCCCAACAAACTCCTTCTGCTTGAGGAGTTTAGGTAATCCTTATCTCTCAGAAAACATTTTACCATTCTGTAAAGTTAAAAACCAAAGTAGGATAAAACATTGGGTGAAAAAATCAGCAATCATCTTCCCAGAAAATGCATTCAAACATAAAGGAAATGTGGCTTGGGTGAAAAAAATTACCCAAACTAGATATTTAACTAGAATAAAAACTAAATCCAAGTACTTACTCCTTCAGATAAGACATTTGGAAGGGACAAATTCTTCCATTCAAGGCCCATATTCTTCCATTCAATAAATAGTATTCCATAATGTCTTACATTAAAATGTGAAAGAAAAGCTTCATCTGTTAATCACAACAACTAGAAAGTGATTATGACCCACAAGAGGTATTATTAGTTGTACAGTGTCCTAACTTTTATTTTTCTTACACACACAAGGACCCCAACCCTCGTTCTCCTTCTGATATCCATCTCAGATTTTACTAATTTTAGTAAAAAACCCCAATATTTCAAGTAGAATTTATACATATAAAATATAATATATTTATTAATGAAATATATATAATATATGTAAGCATGTGTTTGTATACACACATTTAGCATCTATCAAGCTGAGTCTTTATCAGAAAATTCTGAGATGTTATGGATGTCCTTTCAACTGGAAAATCTCCCTTCTCAGGGTCACCAACCACCAGCTCAAATATGATCAAAGACATTGCAGAAGAGAAATGATAGATTGCTGTAATTCTAAATTATATAAATTATTACATTTTAATTTAAGATTAAATGTTTGATGACCTCTATTTGTTTTTTGGAATATGCAATACCCTTGGAGCAACTTAAACTATTTCATGGTTCTGTAGCTGATGGAGTTTTTCTTACTAATAAAGACTAAATGCCACAGTCTGTCTGTTAGGCAATAAAACTCAGAATTCTTTTCACTTCATTGCAATGTAATAATTTTGGATAATAGGGCTTTTAATGGAAAGGATTCCTGTGACTTAAAGCTTTTTTTTTATTAAGGTTAATTAATTATTCACATACTAATTTAACAGCTACTTCATAAAAAAATAAAAGCAAAAGACCCTTCTGAATACTCATCCCATACTTAAAATCTAATAAAGGGACTGAAATAGAAAGATATCTTTGTTTTCTTTCAGATAGGAGAGATATTTAAAACACAACTACTCTCCCTCCTGCTGAGAAGGAATGGTGAAAAGATGCCATTCCAAATCCTGCAGAAAAATACATAATAATCTATGAGTCTGTAATTGAAAACAGATATTTATGAGAGTCAATGATCTCCTCTTTTTTTTTTTTTTCCCAGAAATTGCATCTTTCCTAAAACTGGCTCATTTTGTGAATGGGCTGCTACAAAGGGAAAGTGGAACAATGGGATTCTGAGAAAATAAAGCAGATTTGTATCCATAACCCGGCCATCCCAAGGTGCACATGAGGGCTGGCATTTTATAATTCTTCATAATAATGCTTGGCACTTGTGTAGTGTTTTATGGGATCAAAGCACTTTACAAACTAATTAATTAATCTTCACAACACCCCTGTGAGAAGGTAGGTTTTAGTGTTCAATTCACCAAATGGAATAACTGAGCAGAGAAAGCTGGATGATTTGTTTCATGCCCAAATCTTCACAGAAACAGTGTTATTAGAAATAGCAGTAGTTGCATTTCTCTGCTTTATTCTTGGAACCTACAAAAGAACTATTTGCATGAGAAAGGAAAACAGCATCTGGGCACACCTTGGGCCAGAGCTGATACCTTGTTAATTTAAAACAACAATAAATTCACTTAAGAGACACACTGGAATTTAAGTTCCTTTCCTTATGCTGGATCTCTATTGACAGTGCAAGAAAAGGGCCATGATCAGACATGTCCTGCTCCAGGATTTCCAAATAATCAGATTGGGGTGGCAACGATTCCTTGTTAATGCAGAAATTCTTTGTACTTAAAATTCTGCATAATTGTACAGTATTCAATTTTTCAAGTATTTGCAACAGCTACATGATTTCAGTTTGAAATAATGTTTTACTGCATTTGCATTTGTTTCTGCAAGTTCCCAAAAAGTTCTTGCTTTGACCACCTGCATACAAGATTTAAGGGTTCTTACACGTCTATGTACACTGATAGCCTTGAAAACCTGGACGCAGAAATGGAATTAACCTCATTTCTTGGGCAAGAGTAAACAACTGCATGCCAGACTGTGAATTAGCCTTGGCAAGTGTTGGCAAAGGAAAAGTCAGTAATTGCATCTATAGGTGCACAAAAAAATTACCCACTTAACACAATGGAAACGCTTCTTCACAGATGGATATTCTCATGTTCAAACAAGTCATATAAAAATTACTTTTTACTTCCTCTTTGCAATGCCTATATATCCAAAATTAAGAAAACTTGTATTTTTAATTGGAGAACAGAAAGTTACTGACACTTCAGGCATCCTAATAAAAATAAACATCATGTTCACTTATTTATTTTAACAAACAGCAACACTACTCTGAGATATTGTTGGTGCTATTTATACTAGCGGGTACCTCATTATAATGTTTATTTCCTCTTCTCCCCTGAGGCTGGACAAGCCCCCAATTGGTGTGAAGGGCTGCAAAGCCAAGAGAGGCACCAATGTGATAGAAGCAGAAACCCTGCCCCCTTGACAGGCATCATGATCAAGAGCAGAGCACCCAAAATAATATATTCTCCCCAGAAAAGAAGTCCAGGTTCTTCTTATCTCTTCTGAAATCCCCAAAGAGAAAAGGTTTTGAGAAAAAAACAAATACCCCCAAAAAACAAACAAAAACAAATGAGAAAAAAAAGAAAAATGTAGCAAAATAAAGATAAAATGCTTTACTGAAGGGTAGCTGGTGTGAGCACTTCACCTCTTAAAGAATGTGGTCTGAGAACTAAAGACATTTGCAAAGCAATTGCTTTTAAAATTGTCCATGGGATTTCATAGACAATGAGGTGGCTGTGAGGAGTTAAACTGCTGAACACGTCTAATAATGCAACAAAAATGCCCAATGCTGTCTTACCAGAGCAAAATATGGCAGAATCTATTTTATTTGCAGAAGTGAAAATTTCCAAGCAGCTGAAACTGAGTGAGCAGACAGCAGAAGGCACAGCTGAGACAACACAAAATAGAGTCATCCAGGACTGTTTAGGATTTTGTGACTCAATGCTGGTAGCAGGAAATGGAGAACAAAGCAAGGCCATCATACACATAATTCTCTCATTTGTGGGAGATTACTGTGTTCCATCAGTCAAACAGGAATTATTGCTGCATGAGTTGGAGACTCAGTTGGTAATGCATTAGATGAATCTTGGCAAGTAAAACTGTTGGGCTTTCAAATTGGAAAAGTCTTTAATTTCTAAAAAACTCTTCTGTTCTGCTTCCTTTTGTTTTTCTTCTGGCTAAACAGGATGGCAATGTCATTACCTCACAGAACATGGTTTGTATCAGGTGTTCTGTATATATCCCATTTTTCTGTAAAAAACACCCACAAACTTCATTTACAGAAAGCATAAAACCATCCTCCTGAAGAGATACAATAGCACACAATGCTCTTGGTCAAGTAATTATCAATTCTCTACCCACAGTCACAAAGCTCTCTTGTGAGGAATATTGGGAGAAGTGCAAGGGTCAATATCTCTGTAAACAGCCTGGTAATGGTGCAAAAACCACACAAAACATCTTGGTCTTCAGCCACTTCTTCAACTATTTTTAATCTTTGTACTGTAAACTAAATATTCCCCCCTTACTCTGACACATGGCATCACAAGACTCTACAAGCAAAGGGGCAAGTTCTAGAGAGACACCATAATGTGGTTACTCAAAAAGCAGTAATTCTAAATTGGCAAGTTTTATTCAACCTATACTGTTTGCTATCCTAGATTTGAATGTCTAAATTTACTGTTCTAAATGTTGTCAAATCACTAATATCCTCTTGCAAGTCATCTTAATTTCCAACATAGCAATTTTCCCTGTAATGACTCTTCATTTAAGACTACATGTTTACAATTTTCTACCATTTAGGTGATTTAAGTATATCATCTACTGAATGTCCTGGTCTTGGCAGCAGTGAATAATTTTCTTGACAGATGGAATATGAAAAAAATACTGAATAAAACATTTTCCCAAAACATAAATAGCTGGCAGTTATCCCTCAGAAATAAAAGTCCTTCTTAACCTAAAAGCAACCAGCATGTCATGTTCCCTGTAAAAACAAGGTCAAGAATTGAGTTATGCCTTTAACTAATGCCCTATTGCAGTGGAGAAGGCAGGCTATGAGGACAACATACCAGCCATTTAGATGCCTCCATCCATTATCAGCTATTTATTATTAGCCATTTCTCTTTTTTCTCCCCTGTTTCTGCAGCAGCATAATCCAGGTGCTCACAAAACTGCCCCTTAGTCCTTCCAGAAATTTACCTTCCCAACATCAAATCTAACCAGATGTGACATGCACACCATGTATGGGCTCTGCTCACAGAAACAAAGAGAACAATGTTAAGGGATCACTGCTTGCTGTATGAAATAGAAATTAAATGTAGGGATGCAAAAGAAAGGGATGGTTACATTTATACTGATGAAATCACTTGCTATTCAATGGATTTGGTTACAGCAATCAAGGTAAATGCAACCAAATTCACAGCAACATTTATACATGTATGTATGTTATGATGTTTATAAATAGATGGATGGGGAGGTGAAAAATTTCAGACTGATACTTAAAGGAATCTCAGTTCAGAAAAATAAATCCCACACTAAGAATATGTGACTGCAAGTATAAGCTAAAGTAAATTAATGCAGCAACAACAGTAGATTTTCAGAATAAATAGTGTATAGGGGGTTTTAGATATATGAGAAATACAACTAAGCAGGCCTTTTTAAGATTTGGAAATTACTAATCAGCAAGAATTAAATATCTCAGTAATATGGACATTTGCAATAACAATAAATCTCAGTTGAATTTAGATGAAATAGATAAAGCTCCTTAAAGCTATAAAATTAAAATCTTAATATTAGAATGAGATTGCCACATGATCCAGGGAAGGCAAAAGCAGAATATGGGCAGTCACATAACCCTGGTGTATTTCCTCTGGTGCATCTTCCCCATCCAGCCCAGGGGGTTTGAGCCACAGAGCCTTTCTGAGCCCTGCTGGGCTGAGTCTGAGGAGCAGGAATCAATTCTACATCTCACAAGACTTGTCTGGGGCCCATTAACAATTAGGACCTGTAAGAAGGGGTTTTCTTACATGTCATCTGTCAGGTACCTGCTATGTTCCACAGTCCCCACCCCAGAACAACAAGAACCAGCAGTGCCTTCACCCCTGTGCTGCCCAAGGACAGAGCTGCTACAGCAGTGAAGGCAAGTGCAGTCCCCAAGTGCTGTCCCCAGTTGTCATCCCCAGCCTCGGGTGACACTCACCCTGCCCCTGACCCCAGGCACAATTCACAACCAGCATTCATCCTGTGCCAGCTCACAGGGCAAAGAAAACTCTGGAAATACACTGAGTCTTAAAAGAGATGTAAGAACTGATAATCTCAAATATGAGACTGCTAGGTATACCAGAATACCAGAAAATTATCTCCTAAAGTGAAATTATTTTACCTAGGAAACAAAAACCTTTAACTCTGGGCCGTGTACCAGCACTACAATACAAAAAAAAAAAATCCCATTTTAGAATTATTCCAAAACCATTTTGGATAACATATTGGGATTGCAAGTATTGAAGAAAATAACTCTGGGAAATAAAGGCTCAAATCATTAATAATGATTCTACTAATTACATTAAACAGCTTTAAGGGAAAAATAGATACCATTTCACTTTACTGCATCTCATAAGAGACAGTAAAACTGCTTTGCTTTTTATGCTGAATGAAAAAGAAGGAAAGGTTTCACCCAAAACAATCAAGCAGTATCAACATCAGTTCAGCTCCAAGAAAAGAAACAAACAAAACCCTCAAAACCTTAAACAAAGTATATTTCATGAAAGGTTTTGAGGGTTATGAGAAACAAATGAGCATCAAAAGAAACTCCCAGAAAACAAAATTTTCTCTTACTTGATTCTTCTATGGACAATTTTTTGTGAGCTCTACTTAGTGTTTACCAACCTTTTAAAAAAACAGAAATTATTACAGATGCTTAAGCACTCAGAATAAAAAAATGGCACAAATAGCAAAAAAATGTTAGCATTATTGAAGACATAAAATTTGATATTTATTTCTAATTTATTCTAGAAGAAAATAATAAAGATTATGATTTCAGAATCCTAAATTGAAAATGACACCAAAACCATTGTTATGCTGCCTCTCACTCCATTAATATAAATATACGTCATGTAGCTGGTTTATACTTCACTTTAAACTACAGCTGCATTTCAAGGAACCAAGTATCTGTTGGTTCACTGAAAAATCACAAAAACTCTAGACTTGCTCACAGCCACAGTGCCAGAGCCTGAACTGCTCCCACAGAAAACACAACTGGACACAACAAACTTTGGTCAATACCATCCCCAGCTCTGCAGCATTTCCTGCTCTTGACCCAGGCAATGCTTTCCTGCTGTTTTGTTCCCACCCACACAGCACTGGCAGTCACCTTTCTCAGTTCTATTTTTAAATCCATTTCTCAGCAATAATTTATCCTGCTGACATCACTAAGCAGACAATTTCCCAAGTTTTCAGAGCTTCTCAAGAGTGAAGCCCTTTTGTTGATTTCTCCAGTCACCCCTCTCCATACAGTCATACAGAACAACAACAGACCATAAAACCTTTCAAGTCATACCTCATCTCAGTGAAAATCATATTTAAAGCATATCAGTTAAACTACCAGTTCAGCTGTCATATACAGTTTCTGTTTTCTCCTCTAATCCTCATTTTGTATTTCATATTTCAATTCCTTTGAAGCAGCAGTTCTAAACTAGGCTTTTAATCCAGAATGAGTATTTCAAATAATATTTACAGTCTTATTTGTTCTTAATACACGTCTCTGAACTGTACTAAAAATGGCAGTTTATCTCAAAAATTTCTATAAAAATAAAATCTTTAGATTTAGAATACAAGCTTAGAATACTTTTTTTTTCTGGACTATCATCAGTTATACAGAATACAGAAATAAAAACCATTAAAAAACAAACAAAAAAGAGCAAGGAAAGGTTTTTATTTTTAGTTTTTCATCATGGTTTTAAATTAAGAGGCAGAAGAGTTAGGAATATTCATACTGACCTGAGCCCATAAAGGACTGTTCCATCCGGATGCAGACGAATCATTCTGTTCTTCACAGTAACACCATGGACAAATGACTTCTTGTCATTCAGGAAATAGGTATCAGGCACCCAGAGCTGATCAGCTACTCTGTTGTCCAGGGTAAGGTTTAGAGGTATTACATTATAGGACAGCCTCTTATCCCTCCACGCTTGCTGGAAGTACATGGTCAAGGTATAGTCCTGTGAGCAGAAAAAACAAACAAAAAACCAAAAAAGGTTTGCATTGAAAGATACATCTGCAAAAAAATGACAATGTAAATACACATGTATTCACTCGAGCTGTTCCTAAAGGCAAACATTTCTGTTCAGAACTTTTATTAGTAGATTTATTTATTTTTACGGTACTGAGCAACTTGTATGTGCTTATAACAGCAGGGAGAACACAAAGATGGGGCATTTAAATTTCTTGAATAGCTTGGAAGTTCTCACTTCAATATTTAAAAATAAAATTTTAAAAATTGTAGACATTTAACAGCCTGTAGCACTTCACAAGTTCTACAAATTAGGAACATTCACAGATCCAAATTTAATTTCAGGGTCTCCACTGTATCCAATAGAGCTCTGGATCAAGCCTTCAGTCTCTGAAGTTGCAGTCACCACCCAAAGACTTCCCTAAATTAAAATTTCTTCCAAGTCTGTTAACTTTTCCCTGGGCACTGAAACCAATGGGAATTTTTTTAAGGTTCCTAAGCTATATACTTAGCCTTAATTTTACAGATGAAGTAACTCTGGTTACTTCAGGGGGACAATTCAGAGAGCACAATTAGCATCTCAGTAATTACT
Organism: Zonotrichia leucophrys gambelii; assembly: GCF_028769735.1. NCBI lineage: Eukaryota > Metazoa > Chordata > Aves > Passeriformes > Passerellidae > Zonotrichia > Zonotrichia leucophrys. The sequence continues at coordinate 11,346,812 of NC_088183.1, forward strand.
CATGGTATTATGAGACTTGTACTTGATGCAGACCACCATTGTACAGTGCTTCAGAGATGTTTTGACCTCTTGGTTTTTTAAAGAACGTGTTTACAAAGGTTATACCTTTGTCAAAATTGATATCCAGATGCAGAATAATCATTATATTTAGCCAATGCTAAAAAAACCTCTACAAATAGTACAAAAAAATCTATTGAGAGCAACCCTGTGGAGAAATACTCACATAAATGGCAATATTAGTTCTTATTCCCTGCTTTACATTGTAAAGGAGAGTCCACTATTTAAAGCATTTTTTATTACAGTTGGAAAAGAAAAATTTATCCTCCTGCTGAACTACTTTAAAAGCATATCCCACAAGTGTATTTTACATGCACTCTCATTTAAAAGGATATTTGACATGTGAACACTATATAGAACGTCTCAGATAATACAAAAATAAATTTTTCTTATTCTGCAGTTTCCCAGACTGAACATCCCAGTAGGAAATCACTGAAATTGGGTTGCTGTAATTATTCTCTTTACAATGTACAATACCCACCCTTGAACTAGAGAGGGTCTGTGAGAACTGTGGTTATTTCAGCAGAATTCCGTAAGCAACGACACAGAACCCTGAAACTAAGTGACCCTGCCTCTTCTGCAGAACAGTGTGCACTCAGAAGAATCAGTATAAACTATTTTTTTATAGAAATATGCATTTCAGTGGAGGAAAGATTTTTTTTATTTTATTTTTGCCTCATCCCTCTCCATGGGCTTGAAAATGCCTCTTCAATTTTCAGCGAAGCAGAGGGAAATAGACGTTCTGTTGTGAGCAGTTACTGCGTTTCCCCCTGCCCAGCACAAAGCACAGATGGTGTTGCTGTCCCTGCACTGGCTCCAGGGCAATCCCTTCCCTCGCTGCACCCCTGGCCATGCCTGGAGCCCCAGCACCTCTGGCCAGGAGCCACCACAGCCACTCTGCAGGGGCTCAAGCAGGCACACACCAAATGAGCCTTCCCAGGTGTTTAAATACCAAATATATTCACCTGGTGCCGTTCTACAACCTGATCAGTTTTAACGATCTGAAATCTCTTCCCACCTCCCCTGGGTCAGGATGAGATGAGCTTGCAAGAGCATTCCGCCTACATCTGAAGAATTTTACTGTTATGCTTCATCACTGTTCTGCAGGATTTGATTCATAACCAGCTACCAGAAAATCTCCAGTAGGATAATTTATTAGTCTTTATTGTACTAATATATCACATCATCAAGTAATGATCTATAGCAATTGATTCTCTATTATCCTTGGAATGCTGCATTTCATTCCTACTCCAAGGAATAACCTACATGTATTAATATTCTGCATAAATGCATAGAACATGCTTTCCTTTTTACACCTCAGTAAAAGAGGAAAAGAAGAGGAGGAAAAACCCTAAACATACATGGTTCACTGCATAGAAGTGAATTACATAAAACTGTAAATTTGGAGCACTGGCATAGCTGAAAGAAAAGCCAAGTCACCAGGCTGGAGTTTAAAATCAAACACACTGTGTTCCAGAAAGAGCTGGTGTTCTGACTAAAAATTATTTGTCATCTGTTGGCCCTAGTTTTCAGACGTGACTGGAGTTTCTAATGGTCAAAATAGAACTCCTTTGAAATTGTTATAAAATTCTCACAAGCTTTTGAATTTAGGTTTTTATTTTTAATGATAATTTTAAAAAACCCCAAAGATGTTCCAAGCTACATATTTCAAAGTGAAATTGATAAGACAGGAAAAAAGCAAAACCTGTCACGTAAACTGTGATCTAATTCCTTAGAAAGGAGAGAGGCATCTGTTTTCAAAATCCCAAATGAAAGAGTCATTCAAAAAAGTTGTGCTGGTACAAAATGTCCCTAAAGTATCCCAAGATCCTTTACATGTTGACATTAAGAACACTCATCTAATAGGAATACTACAAGAACAAAGTCTGTTAAATTCACATTAAATATGGGCATTCCCCTCTATTCTAGGGATAAATAGCAAAATAAACACGTAAATATCTTGTTTCTAGGAAAAGAGACACAGAAAGAGGTAGAGGAATAGAAATAAAGGATGATTTTAATTTTGTTAAGGTTTAGCATCCTTTTAAATTCACAGGATGGGATTGTTAGAACCAGTGTAAGTTTGACGAGGAAACAGGAGCAAATTCATTTTCACAGCCTTGCACAAGGGACTAATTCTGCTGAGCTGAGAGAACTCCAAGCCCAAAGCTGCTGCTGATGGGGTCAGTGCAAAGCATTGCACAGACACAAACTACAGAGGCACTGGCTGTTTGCAGCCACACAGACTCTTTATTTCCACCATAGAAATAAAGACGTTCCTCAGTTGCCCTGGACATGAAAAGCTGTGTAAAACTGTATTAGTGTTGACGAAGCTGCAAGAAAAACCTAGAACATAAAGAAGCAAACATATTTTCTGTAAATATTATCAATTTTGTAAGTTTCATTATTTTTAATTATTTCATTATTATTCCATTGTTTGCCTAGATCTAAATCTAATAAAGTTTTTTGTTCTGTCCAGAGCAAAAATTGAGGCATCAGAAAATGGATCATTACCCCTATTCTATTGTGATCAAAGAAAAGGTGTCTCTTTTCCTCACCTCACCTTCCCACTTTCCTGCTTCTTTATTTCATACAATGAACAAAAGAGCAGTAAATATAAGACAAAGTTAATGTTTATGCATAATTTTCCCTATGAATAAAAAACTATCAAACAGTTTCATTAGTATTAGCATATTCATGAGTTACTTTTATTCTGCAGTGGTTGCCTTCAAACATTTTAGCTGCTGGAAGTTTAAACACACTGAGGATTTAAACTTTTATTTAGATAAATACAAGTATTACAGACAGACATGGTGTCAGTGAATGGCCATCAATTTCAATTATGTAACAGAAGATACTGGATAGGAAAGCATCACATCTGAATACTGGAATACTGGCATTCTTATTTATGTTCTGACATTTCATTCATGCTCTCAAATAAATGTTTCAGCAAAAAAAAAAAAAAAAAGAAAAATCAGTTTGGGCCTATTATTAGTTTCAAAAGATTAGAACACAGGCCTTGGCTAAACCTACCCATGGGCCAATAGCTGACATATTGCTGATCCTCTTTTTTATATTGGAAGAAGGATCAAGGCAAAAAAGGAAATAGAGGTCATGAATATTCACAATGACAGTGGGTGTCTAATGCAAAAGACTCTACCAGATGTAAATTTTTTCAAAGCATAATAATAAGGTCCAATGTGAGAAAACACATTTAAAATATAGCTCCTTCTTCTGCATTACACAAATCAGGACTGATTCACACTGCAGCTTAAAACTCTAACCAACACTTGTATTAACAAGGCTAGAAAACAGCTACTGAAACACTGGAAGCAATAAAGACAAGAAACTTCAGAGGAAAAAAAAATGCAAAAGAAATATACAATATCTAATGTATATAATATACATTCTGTATATTGTAAATATAGTGTAAGACAGTGAAGTTGAAGATGCTGTTAATCATTGCTCTGCAGTAATGAACAGAGAACTCATTTGTGGTTTGGCTTAAGTCCACTCCTCATCACATTCCTGGTTATTACTAACTTATAAAAACATTTTACTACATTTCCACATATGGCCATTTTAAAACAAAAGAATTCCCTTCTGAAGAAGCTTGAAGCTGAAGATTTTGCCTGAGCACTATATTTATTTAACATGTACATTTAAAAAACTGTTGACAACATTTAAAAGTGCTAATTGACAATCTTTTCAACCCTCTTTTTAAATAAAACCAACCACTACAATGTTTGATTCAAAATTATCCATTTCAGTCTCTGATTGAGAAAACATAATGTAAAAATTATGCTTAATGCTGGAGACACCACAAAGTGACTTATAAAAGTAGAAAGAATGGTTGAAGGAATGTATGATACCAAAGAAACGCCAAAATAGTCATATGCCCTTAAGAAAAAAATATTTTTCACACTCTGTAAATCTTTACTTGAAAATTAAAAAAAAATTCCTCAAAAGATATAAAAAAGCCACAAACAATGACATCAGGAACCTTACACAGAATTCAAGTTGAATTCTCTCAGTCTATGAAATCCAACTTCCCAAGCTGGCTTTAAATCTGTGAAACACTTGTATTTAACTGAGTCTCCTAAAACTTACTAGGGGAGTTTTCCTTGATGGGAATTACATCTTCACAAGTTTACGATATTTCCAAAAAGATGCTCCCAACACCAAGCTTACCATTTATTTTGCTGCAACTGTCCTGGAATTATTCAATAGCAATTCTCATTTGTCAGCTGAATAAAGCAGCCAAGATGGGCTGTTTATCTTCCACCACAGCTCTCAGAAAAACAGTGTTACAGAATCAAGCAAGAGGCTTGGGTCTGAAAGCCAAATGGGTGTCAGCAGAGCTTGAGTACTTAGCAGGAAAGTTTTGACCCTGAGTACATGAAATCTCAAATAAGCGACTGTAGGATTTCAGCATCAAGAGCATGAAGCTGTGTCTCCTTAGCACTACTGAGGGTAGCCAATATTTATAATATTTATGTTATATTTCCGTGGTGATTTAGATAATGGCACAGCCTCACAGTACAATGGATTTCATGCACTGAATGAAATGAAGCAGTTCTGGCTGATAAGTTTCCTGTAACCTTAATTAGTTTAGCAAGACTCTGTGACGGTTGATTTGAATTTCTGACAGGTCACCAGACTGAATCATGACACTGCACTGCTCTGAGCCAGCAATGTGCACATCACTGAAACCAGAGAGCTCTGCCACAGCTCTGCCAGCTCCCTCCGCTTTGCTGTCTCTTGATTATAAGAGGAAGATTGATTAAAGCGAACCTGGAGTGGAAAGTGCAATCTAACTGCTGCTTGGTTAAGAGAGTCATGTGTCTGAGATCGTTCTCCTCTAAAGGATCCCATCATCCTGACACAGCACTGCAGGATTCTCAGATGAATAAAGCAAATTCAGAGCACAATGAATGAATGCAACTACTCTCACTTAAAAGAAGTTATGAAAACAGCAGTTTTCTGCCTGAGACAAAATTATTATTTAGTTGTGTCTTTGAAGTAAAATAAAATCTTTTAGGCCACAAGAAACATCCAAAAGTTTATTTATATTTGAATTTCCAAGTTCTCTTTACTTGGGTATCTCAAGTTATTTCCCAGAGCTCACAGTTCATTCCCTATGTTATTGTACACTTCCACAGATCTTCAGAAAGGTAAATACCTTCAACAGAAATCATATTCATATTCTTTATATTATAGCATATTATATAATTGCCTTGCAAAATAGTAGAGAATTTGTTGAAAATACTAAAGAACAACAAAATCATAATAATTGTTAAGTAGAGTGGAAATAAACCTGTGGTTAAGAAGAACTGGAGATCCAGCTGAAAGGTTGGTGAGAGCAGATGGTGGCCTAAGATATTGTTTTGCAGAAGAGATTCAAGAATGAAAAAATAGAAACAACAACCAGAACCCTGAGTATCTGATGCTTTAGGGAGGGAGAGAAGGGGGCAGAGGGAGGAATTCCAGGGTAAGAATATAGTTATTGATAGATGAACTCTGGCTTAAAACTGAGAATTTCAAGTTTTGCCTAGATGCAGAACTAAACTGGCATAACATTTGAATAAGTGCTCTTTTTCCTTATGCTTTACAGATTCCTAAGTTCCTTCACAAACAACAAAGCCTTAAGAATTCATTCAGAGAATGAAAAAATTGCAAGTAAATGCTGCTCCAGATCATTGCAAGTAACATCTGGAAAATGTACTAAACTGTAGATTTTTATTCTGATTTTCCTGGCATTTTTGTGGGGTTTTTTTCCCTTTTTCTTCTAAATTTTTGTCAAACACATGCACTTTGGAAACAGAGCTGTTTCTAAGCAAGGGTGACCCGGCAGTTTTCTCATGCCATTCCCAGTCCCATGAGGAGCAGCAGCAGCAGCTCCCTCCTGTTAAACACTGTCACATTCCACAACACTTCATCCTCTGCCCTGCCGATTCCCAGCTCTCTGAAACGGTTCATTAATCCAGCAGTAACAAACTGACACCTTGAAGGGAGCAAAGTGCCCTGGAGAGCACAAATCTCCCCAGAAACATCCCCACAAGTGTTTCTGTACCTTGGCGCAATACGCCAGAGGCTGCACTGCAAACTGATGCGTTTCCTCCCGGTTTGCACATCAATCTTGTGGGAATAGACAAACCACCCTGATTCAGCCCTTCCTCAGCCAATAATCTCTTGCATACTGAAACTTTGTGTACAGATTTAATGAAATTTCAACAGTGAAGAGCCTGAAGATGAAAAAAAAAAAGCAATAGTGTCATGTCACCTAGACCTTCTCCTGCATTTTTAAGCTCTCCTCCCTGAAGCCCACAATGTGACAGGCTGTTTCCTCTCAAAAATGTCAGGCACTGCAGAGAACTGGCAGCACTGAAGTAAAAATGACAATTTATTATAATACATATCATTTCTTTCAGTGGATGACAAGCCTGTGGAAGCTAGAAGGTCCAATTTGCATGACAGCACAACACTTCAGCAAAGAGAATACACTGAGTTGAGACACTGCAAGAGAATAAATGATGTATTCAGATGAAAGAAAAATTATTATTATGCTTTAGGAAAAAAAAACCTGAAAAATCCACAGGTGGAAAAAAATTTGCATCTCTAATAGTAATGAATTATACTCTAAATTGTTCCTGGCTCAGCGAAGCCAAAACCTGTTGGAATATCTCACAGCAGAAATTTCATTACAAGTCCCTCTGTCACAAAAGTGTATTTTCCTCCATTTCATCCTCGCACTCAAAGCAAGATCTACTGTGAGGTCAGACCAAGTTGCTCAGGGCTTTCAAAGCTCTTGGAAAGGGATTAGAACAAAACTTTAATAACAATGAAACTGCTACTTGCATTTAGAAAGAAGCTCCCTATCATCCAAAAAGGAAAAATCAGGATGGTCACTCTAATCCAGCAGTGACTGCAACTTAATTTCAGTTTGATTCAAAATCCCCATTGTCTGATTTTTAGAGCCACTGCACACTACCACTTTTATCTGTTCTGTTTAGTGTATTATTATTCCAGTCTTTTTGTGTCATTTTCTCAGCAATTGCCTCCACTCTTTAATCTCACTACTATTTGAGACACTTAGAAATCAACAGGATTCTGTTACCATTGAGGTTTTGAATGCAGCCATTGTTCACTATTTCCTATATGCTTCAACTGGCACCAACAATTTCTCAGGAAAATATTCCCTGTTCCTATACAGTACATGATTTTTGCCTATTTTTGTTCTTTCTCTCTTAATCTTCAAGGTTTCCATCTGTGCCAAAGAAGTTTCTATGCAATTAAATAATTTATTCCCACTTTCAACACTGTTAATAGATACTTTGTAAACAATCCTGATTATAAGACTGGAGCTATCTTTTCAACAAGACCTAATAATGTCTCTACACTTGTACTATCAGTTCAGAAATATAATCCAAGAATCAAAAAAAAAAAAAATTAATTTGGCATTCTTTACTACCAAATGGGTTTATTTATTTGTGTCTGATTAAATACCTCATCTCAACCTTCAAAATTTGTCACCTCCTTTGTGTTTCACTATTTCTTCCAGGATTCAATTCAGCCTTGTATTTCAGTGAGTGAGTGAAAATAACTGTTTTTACAGTTGGAAAGATCAAGAACAAGACCCAAGAGAACCTTTTCTCAAGGAATCAAAGGTATATGGAAATGGAAATGGCATGCAAAGTATTTCCTACTTGGCATTAATACAAATCCAGCCTATTTTAACAAAATAAGGATACCTTATACCTTTTCTTTTTTTTTTCCCCTGGTCAGACTTCTTGTTGGGGAAATGGCAATAAAAATATCACTGGTTCCATGCTTTTTAGCCCTCCTAGCAAATACCCATATAAGTGCATCGGGAAATTATTCAGGAAACACAGATCACATTTTAAACCAAGCTGCTTCATTATAATTGTACTTTACATGCATTTGACTTGGCAGACACATGGATGGGTTTTAAGCAATTTTAAGACCTTGCACAGAGCAAACTTTCAACTTCCACAGCAGTTCCCTCCAGCTACTCTTACTGGAAGGCATTTACACAACCTGCTGGGACTCAGCTTGACATCATTCCTTCCATCTGGACATCCAAACCAGCAGTCTGGATACAACATTTCCTGCCTTCTCTCTACTTCACACACTTGACATTCATTGAAATTTCTGGAAAATGAGAATCAGAGCTCTATGAATACTTCAGAACCCCTTGAGAAAGGGTTTTGCTTTTTCTTCACAGCTGAAGGAACACTAAACCAGGGTTTCCAAAATCAGTAGTCATTTTTTCCACAGGTAAAAGAATGCATTTGGTTCCTTTTTTGACATGTGGAATTGGATTATCATTCTCACATCTTTATATATTTGGAAATAAATCAAAATTAAACAATTTGATTTGTTATAAAGAAAGCAATTAACGAACTGCTCTGTTATAAAGAACTCCAAGGACATATTCCAACTTAAAACCTGTCAATTCTTCCATTAAAAACTCTCAAAAATTTAAGATAAAGATATGGAAACCAACTAATCCATGGATCAGGAACAAACACTAAATTTGCAGGAGAAACTAATCATCAAACATTCCTTAAAGCTTACAAAAAACATGCTTTCATTCAAAGATAACCTGGCAAAAGAGTTTCTATCCTTGTTTATGACAGAACCATTATTTCCCTTTCCCTCCAATGGTCAGAAGATATCAAACCTATTTTGCAGTCCTACTGTAAGAAATTTGGATAGAAATGAAAATAAAAAAAGAATCAAACATACGAAGACACAAAAATAATCAAAAAAGCTCTGTTATGACTCCACTGAGATTGTCCTGAAAACAATGACTCATCTCCTGGCAGCTCCATCAGTCCTGATGAACTTCCAACACTGCATTTTCTACCTTAACAATAAAGATTTTGTTAAATATGTTATTCATAATAGGTTCAAAAAGACATTAGCTGAAATGCTTTGCTTTTCCTCCCAAATTATTAGACCACAGTAAATAAGTGCAGAGCCACAGCAATAAGTGCAGGGCTTTAGCAGGTGCTAGACAAGCAAAACCTCCAGTAGCTCATGTATTTGTAGCCATGACCTCATGTGCTGGATATAGTATTTGTGCTGGAGCACATTCCATGTTAGCTGGGAAGCAGCACACATCGATTTGGTATCTACTGGCTAGCAGCTGGTTAATCCATGCATGAAATGCTCTTATCCAGCAGTTCACTGGTTTGATTGATGACACATCTATTCCCCTAAGATCACAGCATGCTTCCTGTCTCAGGAGTCACCAAAGTGCTATACAACATATTCTCATGTTGCTACAAACTACCTGAATGAAATTTAGAATTTTTTTTTAAAGAAACTCTTCTTTGAGATGCATTCTCCATCATATCCAAAGGAAGTAGAAACTCTATAAAATTTTATCTTTAAGAATGATTTTGTTTTATTTTAAAAAGTGAATTCCTCAGTAACGCACTTGTCAGAAAACTGACTCCTGTGAAACAGCCTCTCTCTTTCTCTTCCTCATTTTCCTCCCTCCCATTAAGTAAGCAAGAGAAAAAGCACTAACACCCCAGCGTAATACACTACACTTTTTTTACCAACTGGGCTTTGCTTATCAACACCCTACTCCTGAATTCTGATCATCACCTTTCCCAGAAAGTCAGAGGGAAAATGAGGAAGCATTCAGATCCACATTTATGAGCAAACACAACAGAACCCAAATTTGATACCAGCACCATGGATAAGAAACCCTTCTCTATTTTTACAGACAGGCCTTGAGGTTTTTCAATGTTATTGATTCTAGCTAACCCATAACCAACCACCAGGAAGATTGAAATCTTTGCTGTGAAATAATTAGAAAAAGAACACAGCTCAGAATAATTTTTAAATAAGTAAATTGCTAAGTATTGCCCATATGCTCTGCCCTGTTCTTGAGGAGAGAATAGCTATACAATTATTTTGAGACAAGAGTTCCATACCCAAAGGCATTTAAAGGTATAAATTTATCAGAAACTTTGTTTGGCAAATGAGATTGGTATATGGGAATTCTACCCACAGTTCTCTGTTGTTTGTAGTGCTTCCCTGAAATAATTGTTGTACCTCCATTCATTATAATAAGTAACATACAGAGTAGATTAGGTAAGGGTTGTAGATCTTTAAAAAAGAAATCATGCTAGTGAAAAGTTCTGGTGTTATATTCTTGCAACAATATTATTTCTTCCCAAATGCCTAAACATCAATTTAAGTACAAAGAGAGGATATATAGACATAAATTAAATCAACACAATGACTAAAAGTTGTTAGCATGGAAACTTTTTTTTGTTTTGACTTAAAATATAAAAAACATTATGAGAATAAACTATGTTTTCAAACACCAACTTGAATCATAAACACGTAAAGGATTTTGAAAATCCTATTGAATAAATCTTCCTATAAACAGGTATTTATGTTTTCTCATGGTTCTGTTATCCCAATACCTAAGCCAATCCTAAAGTTAAGCAAAAATGTTCAAACAAGCAGTAGGCATTCATTCCAAACAGCATTTCAGACCAGCACTTACACACTCCTCCCAAATGTCTTCATTGATTCGCCTCAAAGCAGCTCATTTATTGTCACTATTTGTACTTAACTTGGTTTGAAGTTCTGCTCTATATCAAGGCAAGTTTTTTACTGTTTGTTTTTGATGTGTTGCTCTATGCAACATTTCTTTATTACCTGTACCAAGGTCTCCTCCTGAACACTGCAGGATGTTGCAGCTGCTTGGAGTATGTTGCATTAGCAGAGATTTCACTATTGAAAATATTACCCAGACTCCACGGTCTTATCTAGAAAACTGGTGCACAATTTGGTGGGTTTCTTGTTTGTTTGGTGGTAGTTTTTTTTTTTTTTTTTTTTTTTTTTTTGTTTTTTTCCCCTCAGTGAGGGTGAAGAGGGAAGAAAATGGAATATAAGCAAGCATACATGATCTTTTGAGGTCCTTCCCAACCTGGGCTGTTCCATGAGCGCTTTGAGACGAGCACACCCTAAATTAATTGCTTCATTTCTTGTATTAGACAACTTGTGATTAATGTCACCAAATATTACAATTAAGTACTCCTCTCAAATTATCTCCTCATCTCTGCAGTGTTCAAAAAGTCAAGCTAGACCTCAGCTGGCCTACGGCATAACATGATTATCTACAGCAGCTCACAATTAACCAATTACACTTGGAATGCAGCGCTCTCACACACAATTATTTAGGAACTCACTGAAACATGAATTTAGTGTCTGCTTGTTTCAGCTATTCAGCAAGGAATATTTACAGCTGGAGATACACTCTGCGCCTGGGAGAATTAAAGACTCTTTAGATTAAATAGGAAAAAATACCTAAAACTAATTACAGCAAAATTTGCACAAACAGAAAGTAAATACAGTCAATAATACCTCTATAATAATAAAACACCTAATAATAGCACCATCTATAAAATAAAAGCACCTTTCCTAAGGAAAATATTAAGTGCTTAAAACAAAGCATATCATTTAGGGTATTACAAAGGAGCACTTCATCAAATCAATACTGTGAAGAGTGTTAAAACAACAAAAAAACCCAAACAAACAAAAAACCAAAAGCCAACAGCAACAACAACAAAAAAAACCCAAACCAAAAAAAACCCTGGTACGAAACAAGACAAACCAGGTAATTTCTCATGCAAAACCAGCTATCTCTTCAGTTTCATGCAGGATCAGAGATTTTAGGCAACAAAGTTCACATCTGCTAATCCTGCACCTAGTGAAATCATGGATATACTTCAGTATAGAGTTTTGAAAAAAAAAAAAAAATAAGCAAAAAACCCCACAAAAAACCCAAACAAAACTTCCAGGGATTTTTGATACAGACAGTGACAATTCGAAACTTTTCAGAACTGGAGATAAATGTGAGCCACTTAAAAATGGATTCTTCATTAGATTCTGTATGATTCTTATGTTTTATCTCAATCCTTATTTCTCTAGATCAGGGTGCAAGAAAAGCCTTTTTGTATTTTATTTCATTTGCTTTTTATTTACATTGCTATCATACTTTGTAAAAAATGTATCCATAAATCAGTTAAATAAACAGAAAACGCATTTTTTATTCCCTAGTCTAAGTTTATTCTAAATCCTTACATGAGCGTGATTCCTTTGAGTCAAATGAAAATAAAAATCAAAAAAAACTACACGGTCCTGAACTGCTCTAATTTTTCTTAGCAAGGAAAAAATTCTCTGCACCCTCCTATATAAAAATGTATAATTGTAAATAAGTCTTTGGATGATTTAATCAAAAATGTACCCCTCCACATCACAGACCTCACCTTTTATGATCACATCACATATTTAAAATTTAACCTCCTCTTCTACCCAGATGAAGTTAGAATGAAACAGACAGAAGTACTAAATTACTGAGTATCATTCTTAAGGATATCATGACACTTTAGTACCACAATAGATGGGTTTTCATGACTTTAGAACATGACAATACAACAACTGCAGTGAGTGAGCTGGGAAAAGCTGCTATTTATAGGTCATTTTATAATTTCTATGTTCAATAACAGCCCAGTCTCACAGGAAATTCCTATTTAATAGGGAAAGCTCAGTCTATTCATTACTTCATGTTTATTTGTAGCACAATAGCAATTTTTAACATTCATCTTAGTTCAGTAATTAATTAACCATTCTGCTTAGAATTAAACAGAAAACAAAAAAGGAGTAAAAGAGGATTCAGATTCCAACCACTGGATAATTTACACAATATCCACACATATTATCTGTTATTAACATTAAAAGTCACATTGTAAAACCTGAATATTGAAATCCAATATTCTTGGCTGCCAGCCAAGCATAGAAAACAGACAGGCTAATACTAAAGAAAACAAATTTTTATTCATTTACCTTCTGTTGGAAATGAACTGTGTAGTGAATTTTTTAGAAGATGAAAATTGTAATTGCTTGTATAATAAAGCTGAAAATTAAGGAGAAACAGATGGAAGACTAAAAGTTCTTTTTTGTAAGTGATAAGAGGATGATTCATAAGTATTTGACATAAGTTAAAATTACTTATGGAACAAATGTTTATGGAAAATGTTCTGCTTAGGACAATGTGCCATCATACAATCAGCAGTGAATTATTCCAATTGCCATCCCTAATCAAAAAGAGAAAAGGAAATAAACTAAGAAAGAAGAAAAAAATCAAAACTTGTTATTTTCTCTTGAACTTCAGTGACTTGTGTCCTAAAGTTCTACCTCAGGAACAGAGGGCACTATCAGAAGCATTGTACATCACAGTAATTTTATTCATTTGCAGTTTTAAGATCACTTTATAATGCCACTAAATAGTAATTAACTTCCTAAGGTCAGCTCAACAGAATGTGTGAAAAAATTGGTGCCATGTAAGTGCATGAGATTCGTGGTGACCTTGTTGCACCAACCCCAAGGAATCACTATTTTTAAATCTCCATCTACTACTTCTACACAAAAATTGACAGGAAAGCCAATGATCTTACCCACACTTACATGGGTGCATATGACTTGAAATATATTAAGTGAACATTTTCACATACAGCTAAATACCTAAAGTAGATCAAAAAATACACAAATTAATTTCTTTTCATTGTTTTCCTAATACTCTATCATGGAAAATGCAGCTACCATGGAGATTTTTCAGAGGTTTTGTTCAGAGTAAATGGGCCAACACTTTGATTATGCAGTCAAGAGTTCTCTATCTCTGACATTGATGATTTCCAGGCAGTGCAGCACCAGCCCTGCTGTAGGAGTAGAGCAGAACAAAACCCCAGTGGGTTGTTGTGGTCTTTAGCAGCAGAGTAGGTGCCTGCCCATTCTAGTTCAGCAGCAATCATGCTGAAACCCAAATCCAAATCCACAGGTCAAATCCAAATTGCATCTAGAGCCAATAATGCTGGAAAGCACATCTTAATTCATCTATGAATCTTTTGGTTTAAAATATACAGCTGAGTGCTGCTGTCTCTACAAAGCACTTCCTCCTCCAGGTCACTTTCTCAATCACTCACAGATATATTGCTATGCGATATAGGTATTTATAAAATAATTTAAAATCACATCATATGTGGAAGGGTTCATTCAGAATTTCAATAAAATAGATAATTTTCAATATTTTATTAACAGTTAATAGGGGTTAAGACTGATGTTTGGATGTTTCTATGCATTCATTTTAATTAGTTTTTCATATTATGATTTTATTTTTCTTGCAATGATCCATTTGCCTACAAAATCTCTTGTCATTTTTCTGTCTTCCCATAAAATGGTATTTCAATGACTATATGAAAAAGTTATTGAAGCTTAGATCACAATATTCCACATTACAATGCAAAATTGGTATGAGAAAATTGAGGAAATTTTCCAGACTACAGCACAGAATACAAAATCTGAAAGAGCAACAACGCAAAGCATCTTAAACAGCAAGTTTGAAAATGTCAGTTAAAACACCTAAAACCTTCACCTTGTTATATGTCTGATGAAGAAGAACCAAACATCACACCTAAAAGCAAATGTGCCACTGCTACACATGAACAACAAGCCTAAACAAGGACATGATAAAGGTTTAAGAAATCACTTTGGTACCTCCAATTGACAGACTGCTTCCAATCTTTCAGTGGTGGATTTTTCTGCATCTATTGCAGACTTAGCACCTCCTGTTCTGCATGGCTATTCTTTAAAGATATAATTTTGTTATGCCAAGCAAAGTTAGCTGCAACTGGCTAAGGGCACCCCACATCTGGGACAAACCTGATAGTGACAGGACATTAACAATATTAGTTCCACAAAAATAAACCACATATTTGCATATTCAAGGAAGAAAAATTGCAACGAGGCAAATACAGGAATAGATGAGCACAAATTGTGGGGTTTGAGAATATAGGTCATTCTACAGAGATCTCCAGATACAAATAACATTTCAGATTTCAGCCACAGAACAGGCTGAGAAGTTTATTCTCTTTTTTATTTTTTTTCTTTAGATTTCCAAATCTAGTAGATGATTTTGCACCAATCACTTTAAGTTTGTCAAAAAAAAAAAATAAACATGCAAGAAAATTATTGCAGCACATGGAAGGCTGGTATCACAACACATGGCATAACTCAGGACCTGATGCAGTGAGGGGTGACATCTGTGCCAAAAGCCGGCTGTTACCGAGGCTGAAATCCCAAAAAAAAAAAACCAAAACAGAAAAGGACCAACAGAACCAGACAACCCCATATCATGATGCAGCTTACAAAAAGGAGAAGGCTAGCTATGTGGCTTTCTAATTAAAGCCCTAAGATCCCACACACACTCTTCTAAAATCATCGTAAAATTTTCCTTCTTCATTTGTTAATACCTTAAGAAAATCTTAACGCAAACATATCCCAATGAAGGGAAAAAGCACATCAACAGAATTAGCTGTATGAACTACCATGAACACTTTGTCTTCTGCATAGAAGGAAACACACAGGAAAATTTCTTTGTGCAATATGTGTTACTTAAGAGATAATGTCAATGAAATAGTGCATTGTTAGAGGATAATGGTCTCCTGCTGCTATTAAATGCCAAGGCACAGCAAAGCCACTTGCAAAGCAAGGGACATTATTCCAATGACAATATTCCAGTACAAATAGCATTTCTACTACACTGAATAGGGTACATTGATTCAATCATTTGATCTGATACTTGCTACTGTGACAGAGCAACAGTTGCTCAAAAGTGCTGCTCTAAAATTGCAGAGTTTGAACTGACCACCCACAGAACCTGCAGCATTTGCACCATTTAATCCCAGCACATAAACATCAGCAGAGTCTTAAAATAACATTAGATTTATATTTTTATGGCCATTTGGCACATAGAGAAACTAAGACTCACCCTACCTTATAGTACAGCTTAGCAGAACAACTAGAAACAAAATGGAGAAATATTTAATCTTACAGGACACCTTCCTACTGGGGTTTGCACCATTTGCTAGCACATAAAAACTTGGATGTGCCTTATACCAGCAGCACAAAGAGTTTGCATCCTTTCAGCCTTCCAAATTAGGTATTCTAGATGCCAAAAAGAGGGCATGGAGACATCATATTTCCAGGACTTCACATAGCTAAACAGAGGAGATTGCTCTTGCCTTTAAGTTGTTGTTTATTCCTCACTCCTGCACAGGAGGGGCCTCAAAGCTCTTGTAACTCAGATTTGTTCAGTCTCAGAAGCATGACTTGAAAAATGCTTAGTTTTTGAATTTTTACACTATGATGAACTCCTTGAAAAGGTCCTGCAACCCTTCTTTACCTAAGGGCAAAGCAGATGACTGGAGTGAGGCTTCACCTGTCCATGAAGCAGCTGTACCTTCAGAAATGTTTTCCAATTTCTTCAGGTGGATGGAGATTTGGGATGGGGAAGCCTAGTGCAAAAGAACTGTGATGGCAGGGTTTGTGGGTGATTGCCTTGGTGCCCGCCCATGGAAACTGCAGCCAGTGCCAGCTCATCAAGAGCCACCCTAAAACACACAGAGCACAGGCAAGCAGGGAGAGCAACAGCAGCACAGTGCTGTTGGAGACACAAACACTTATTCCATATCTAAAGGTAGTTCAAAAGACTCTTCATGTGAAAATGGAAACCCATCAGGCATTCCAGAGCCACAGAGGACAAGACCTCAGTGACAGCAGAGGCTCTTGGCTCTCCTGGCACAAATGTCTGCTGGTGAGGAAGGTCTGCCAGGGCTGCTGCCACTGCTGGCTCCTGGCACACAAATGAGGGGCAGCAGCATCTCCTCTGCCCCACACAGTGACCTGCGGGCTGGCAGGGCAGCTGGGCTCAGCAGAGTCACACCATCGGGAGCTGAAGATCCTGAGCCTTTCTGTGCACCAGCTCCCAGCCCAGTACTTCAGCTCTGAATAAGCACCTCCAGGTTTCACAAAGAGCTGCCAACTGGCTGCTTTTCTTCCCTAACAGCTGGTGAGCTGGTTTCCCAACACAAACTTGACAGAGTGGATAAGCACCACAGTGCAATGCAAACTCAACCATGATTGGTTGTGTAAAAACATAACTGAAAAGCAATTTACTAATTAAAGCAAGGATTCCCCTGTGGTCCAGGGGAATGGAGAAAAAATTAAACTTGACTATAACTCAGACACCAGGCGCTTGAGAACAAAGACACAAAAGCTCTGTTTCACATTTTAACAACTGAAAATATCTTGAAATTTGGGAGCTTAAATCACACGCATATTCACAGCAAAACACAGACAATATACAGACAGTCATGGGAAGGAAAACCAAGACTGTTCTAATCATAATCATGATCATTTCAGTAACTGATAGAAGAGTGCTACATTACAAACTTCATGACAGTGTTGATTATTATAAGTTTGCTTCTAATAGTTCAATTTTTTTGGTACAATTGTCATTCAGCTTCCTCTAATGAACTACCACAGATCTCATGTTTAGAATTAAATGTTACTGTATAGCTTCAATTCTTCCTATTAGGAACTTCAAGCTCCACTATATTGCACAGAACTCTATGGCATTATTTTTGTCTTTCAGTTTATATTTGAATTATGAGTAATTTCTCAGGGAGCTTACACAATAAGTGAAAGCACCAAATTTGTCACAAGTAAAATCATTCCAATTAATCAGTTATTAAGAGGCAACTTATGTCTTCAGCACCCATCCAGCTCAGACCAGGAAGTGGTACCGTGAAGGCAATGTGACATGAAATCTTGGAATGGTCCTCTCAAGGAACTCCAAAGCATACAGTCTTGATAAATTTTAAGTTTTCTTTAATTTTTTTTTTAATCTGGGAGAGCAGATTAGGCCCAGGGCATTTTTATCCTCTTCTCTTTTTATGCAGACCTCATTTTATGGCCTAATGTTCATCTGGGGATTTGGTCATTAAACCTCAGTTATGTTCTTCTGCCTTCTACAAACTTCTGGGATCAGGAAGAAACCAGTTAAGACATTCTGTAAGGTTCACTATATTTCCCTGCTAGCAGAAGTATATTAAATACATTATATGACTTGGAAATGCTAAAATTTGCTAGAATTTGACCAGAAATCTAACAATACTTAAATTTATCTCAGCAGACACCAAAATACCACTAATGCTCTTGAGGTAGACTAAAATTGCACATGCTGCATGTTTGTGGTTTTGCTTGTCTCGATAAAGGATGGTTATTTCCTTTTTTATACTCCCTGTGGCATAAGGTAATGTGTCAGCTAAAGTAAACAACACCAGACAGACTTAAAAATTGATCCTACAGTTCATTCTATGTGTTCCTAAGGGCTTCTCATTCATAGCACTCAAAGAGTACAAGCATAATTTACCTTATGTGAGGTCAAGTTAATTATCTCACATTAAAGCCCCAGTGACCAATCTATAAAACAGCTGGTAGCATCTATTTTCAATTGCAAAACCATTGTCTATCTATCTTTTTTGTTTCCAGAACATTACATGCCATTTTTCTTGGTAATTTTTGCCTCATTAAAAGCTGACCTGACTGTCTTCAGATAATACTGCATTACTAATGTCAGAGCTAAATAGATTCTGTTATGGGCAAAAAGCACCTCCTATGGTTCTTACCAAACCATTTCAGATGGTTCAGAGCATCATCTAGCCATAAAATATGCTTATCCTTTCAGGTCTGTCTTATTTTTAAAAAAATTCATTGTGCATATAACACCAAAACAGAAGGAAACCTTTGCTGATACTAAATACATGAATTCTGAGAGCCAAAGAAAACTCTTTTTCAGAGATGTATAATGCTACTGCTGCATGACTACACTTAGACGTGACTATGTGGCAAAGTTTACCAAAATTATTTTCTCACTCATATTTCTATGGATAAGAAGAGAGCTTTGATGAGAACAGAACTTACTCATTTTTCTAAAAATGCAATGTAACACCTTTCTTTCATTTTTCTGTCTCACATACTTCAAAAAGTCTAAAGCACTTCTGAAAATAATAACTTAAAACCTGCCACTGTTGCAGAAATGTTGAAGTGATATTACTGGTATACTACAGAAAGAAATCCTGTAATAGTAGCAATATGTAACAGGCACAAAGGGCGCAAAGACAATGCCAAGTATTAATTTCAAAGCATGGTGATATCTATTAATGAGGTACTGTGAAAAACTCCAAGTGTAAAAACTTGGGGATTATCACATATCAAAGGGGAAAAAATGTAAGAAAAGGTCATATGAAAAGAAATTGGTGACCACATTTCTATAGTCATAAATAAACTCCTTTAATCCTAAACTCAATGCCAACGAACTCATAGTGTGAAACAGAGCAGGATAATGAACAGAAAAGACCCTTAAACACAGGTGCTGCAGTACCACCAACCCAAATGCCTTCCCTCTGCTAAAATCAAACTACAGACATTACCCTCTTTTCTTCTCACCATTTTGGATCATTCCCTCACAATAAAGATATGTTTTTCAGAGTACATAAAACTGTTCAGATTCCTCCTGCTTCAAATTAGGTGTGAAATTAACGTACAGCATATACGTGATAATTTGGCCACTGAGAATCTACAGGGGTGGATAGGGAAGTGTCCTGTAGTATTCTCAGTAATTCATAAAATGTCATTTCCTTTTGTAATATGCTTAAAAGCAATCTTTGAAAGAAAATTATCTCTTGAGCAATGCAAAACCAAATTCTGAAGCATCTACAGAAAAATAGTGATCAAAAATCTTTTGCCTGCTAAAGCAGCAGCTTTTCAGTTAATGTCTCCTCTAATAGAAGCCTTGCAGGGCAATGCAAATCTCTAAATAACATGTTTGTCTTCTCCCCAAAACCAGATGCTCGCATGAATTCTCCCTCGAAGCTAAATGACTCTCCCATCACCAAATTTTTACCCTAGTTAACATAAATGCAAATGCTCTCAGAAGTAAGTCAATTGAAAAACAAACAAAAAAACCCAAAAAGCAGAACCAAGCCCCTTAAAAATGGTGCTCAAGTAGCTCTTGAGGTCCAGACTTGTCTATCTTGACCATCCCTGTGTGCTGCTTTGGCTCGACAGGACATTTGTCTTTCTGAATCTCCTGTCCTATAAGTAAGACCTCCCAAAAGTCACTTCAGAGCATTTATTACATAAATTACTCTTCTTTAAAAAAATTTAATAAAACCCTGAATGGAATAGATTTTCCCAACTGTGATTATTTCTGCCATAGAACATTCTCAGGGATTCAGGTAAGATGGCAAGTTCCTCACCTCGTTAAATGAGTGAAGGAAGAGGTTTATGCAGAAAGAGGGGAAACAAAAACAAAGAAAAGCCAGCATCTTTATTGTTACTGAGGTGAAAAATTAATTTACTTTTATCTGAGGCTTTGGATTTGTAACTACTGCTATTCAAGGCTGTTTAGTACTTCTGAAAGCATGGAAGAAGCATATTGATTCCACTAAAATTTCTAATCTCAATGTTCCTCCAGACAAGCAGCAGCTTTGTCTGCCTGAAGATTTATCATGAGACAACAAAAAATATTACAGTGAGAAGAATGTAAATAGTTGCAAAAAATTTATCCCTTTCTCCACAAATATGGGTAGACCAGAGCTAAAACTGCCAAACTACTCAGCTTTGGGCCAGGCAAAAAATATTACTCCCACACATCCAAAAAATAAAACACTATTGTGAAATATAAACTATTATAGCCTTTAAGACAGTGAAAACAAATGGTACATAAACTTGAATAAATCTCCTGTCATTGATTTCACTTGGGTAACATCATTAAAGGCTGGGGTTTTTTGTAATACAAATTTCACATAGTTGTGTTCTTCCTCTATTGCAGGATCTCTGAAAAATTACTATTTTCTCCATAATAATTCTCCATCCCTTAACCAAATGGCTCCATTAAATATCTTCTTCGTTCTTGTTCAAGCTGTCTTTTTTTGTTTCACACCGCCTGAAGTGTGTCCCTATACAGGTCCACTCCTTTCCATACAGCCACTGGGAGCCTTACAGCAAAGTGTCTTGCATTCCTTACCTCCCACCTTCCAGCAATGTAATGGCTCTTGGCATGCCTGCTGCTTTTACTAATGACTGTATAGGAATGTTTCAGTGTCTATTTAAACTCCTCAGTGTTACAGGTTAAATTGTGATGTATAATAATAGCTCTGGAAAGAAATCTGCTGGTAATTAATGGCTTTATCCATACAATTACACAGTCATGCCTTTTCCCAAAGTCCACTTGCCTCAGGTTCTTTGTGTGACAGCAGTAAATGCACAAATGTTACTGTGCAAGTGTTATTGTCTGTGGACAGTGCTCTAAAACTCTCATTGCAAATTAAAGCCCCAGTAGGCTTGGACCTGGCCAAACAAATAAAAGAATGGTCTATGCCTCAAAATGTCCATTGCATATCACACCATTCAACTGTTCCAAATTTCCAAAGCTGCATCCTCACAGACTTTGACCTCAAAAACCAGAAATGCTGTGCTTTTCAATTATACATAGCTCTTTCCATCTGAGTCATCAGTTTTGTCTGACTCCCCACAGGCCACCTGCTTGGCCTCCTCTTGTTGTGGTGCTCAGTTAAGTACCTATATGTACCTTCTAAAATAGGTCTGACTCCCTCACCCAAATCCCTCTCTAAACCAACCTCCCTGGTGTCATTTTGCACTTTTCAGCACTGGCCAGATGACTTCTTTCTTATTGTAGTACTTCTGAATTAAAATGCAAATTCATCCACAGGAACACTGTGGATCCATGTGCACAACAGAAAGCTCCAGAAATTACTGGTTGTTCAGTAGGAAGTAGAGGTACCTTACATTTTAAAATCAACATTTTGTCTTTTGTCTCGACATGCATTTTATGCAACAAGGTTCAGAATATGGCAGGTAGATGAGAATAACACACTTCAAAAGAAGAAACCCTCAAACTCTCTGTGGTTCTGACACAGATACCTGTGTCACCATTCACCTGCTTCTAAGGATGTTGCAAACTTGAAAAGACGTGCTCATGAAACCACAGCTCTCATTTCCCATCAGAAAATCCTCAACAATCTCTCTACTAAGAGGTATGAGAAGTCATGAGTAAGAAATGGGGAATATTCCAGAAAGTGAATTCCCTGCAAACAGGAGGCAGCAGCTGCCAGGTCACAAGCCCACACAGACGGGTGGGGAGCAAAGGCAGGTGACCTTCCGAAGGAGAGCATGCCAGAAGCTCAAAGCAAAATCCAACTCTCTCTCTTTTTCACAAAGGTTAGGTAAGGGTTAGCAAGAACAAATGAAAAACCTGAACCTTGGCTTAGAGCACTTAATTCCTCCTATATACCTCCCAATTTATAAACTAAACATGTGACCAAAGAGGAAAAGGTGCAATTTCCCAAAAAGGGAACAGATCCACATTCAATACTGAAAAAAAATCCTAAAATTCTCATCTCCAAAATGTCCAGATAAAATAAAATATGAGGACAGAAAGGTAACACAGTTGATATGGCCAGTAAGATCAGTTATTAATTCATAGAGATTGCAGACAAAACAGATCTCTCTCCTTACTCTCATCACATCATGAATCAGTTATACATTGCTCACAGCAATAAAATGATGTCACTAATTCGAGTTTATTTTGTTAAACTTCATTCACTTCTTTAGCTCTTGGTTCACTTGACTTCCTGTCATAAAAATTAAAAGTAGAATTAAGAAACAAAGCACTTTTCTGACTACTAAACATCAGCTAAGAAAAACTGACAACATGAAAGCTAATGGCTTCTGCTCTAAAATGTGTATTTCACAGTTTTCAGACTCCAATGTTTTCATTCTTATCTCAACTGAAAACATTTCCACTGAGATATTATGCAAATGAAGTGTGGAAATAAAGACAAAATTTTCTACCATGAGGTCTATTTATGGAATGGAACCAGTCCACACTGATGCTGAGGAGGGGATTAAGGCATGCAGCTGTAGTCTAGAGGAACCATCCATCACTAAGAGCCTGCTGGTTTTATATGACTCACTTCACTTATACTTTTTTTTTTAACTTTAAATCCAAAGTCAATTACCAAGATACTGAAGCTTTCTCAAGCCACACTTTCCATATAATTAAGGTCCTCTGAAATGACAGTGATTTTTAATTGCATTGCAAACACAAGTCTGGAGTGTGTGCCCAAAAGCAGAGGTGACAATTTCTAATATAGAACACACTTTTGTCTTTCGTCACTACTTTCAATTTCCAATTCTGACCCGAGATACAAGAAGTAATTCCTGGGAAGCCCAGGAAGCCCAATTCCCATCAGCTCCAGCACATGCCATGAGGATGCTACACAGCTCTTGGTCCCTGAAAACTGCCCCACAGAGCTCAAAGCACACATTGATGATAACTAGCCTGTTCTCAGTAGAAGTGACAATTTCATCAGGAGTATAGATCTGGAATTATGTGACAACTCTTAAAGTGCCAGGAGAGGTTTGCAGTGCAAGAATTTTTCTGGAGATTTTTAATATATGTTATACTGAGGTTTTCACGATACATAAAACAAATACTTCCTTAACCGAATAACAGAATATTCTGGATTAGAAGGGACCCACAAGGATCACCAAAGTCCAACTCCTGACCCTGCTCAAGACATCTCAAGGGTCACATTGTTTATCCAAGAGGACTGTCCAAACTCTGCCTGAGCTCTGCCAGGCTGGTGCTGTGACCTCCTCCCTGGGGAGGCTCTGCAGCCCCCAGGCACCCTCTGGTGCAGAGCCTTTTCCTGTTTTCCAGGCTGCACCTCCCCTGACACAGCTTCAGGCCATCCCCTCAGGTCCTGGCACTGCTCACCTGTGCTTTCCCTCATGAGGAAGTTGCAGATTGCTTCAACCCCGGGTGTACTTTTAATGGAAATTGGCTGCAGTCTGCCAGCACATCACTTGTCAGCTGCACATAGCCCTGAACAACAAGCAGGCCATTAGCTGGTTCCTAATTTTAGCTGGTTCTATGCATTCCCTCCTTTTTTTTCTTTCTTTCTTTATTTTCTGTTACAAAAAATACTAAATTTTTCAAGAGGCTTCTTTATAATAATTTAGGAATGCATAAAGAATGAGCTGTGTTTTAGGCAAGCAGAGCACAGCCCCACTGCTGACTTATTTCCTGCATTGCTTTTTACAGAGTACAAAACATGCTTACACAAACGTGCAAAGCTATGCCAGCTTTTTTACATTGCAGTTAACTCAGATAATCAGCTGGCAGAAAATATTCAAAGAAACACATTTCTCAGCTCAGTGGAAATGCTATGGATTATAAATGTGTTAGACAGGAATAAGGCATACATCTTGTACCTTGAAAACAGAATTTGATGCTTACTTCTGAAAAATGCCTAGTCATAAATAAAATTCTACATAAAATAAGGTACTCCCAATGTAAGGACAGATACAGTGCACAGTTCCAAGTTAAATTTTGTACTTCCAATTTTCTTATCCATATTCCTGCACATATTCTTTCTCCATCAGAACGTAATGACTCTAAAGGCTGCTTATAGTGTATGTGTGTATGATTCAAGTGCCCTCAAACCCAAACTGGAATTATTTTAAAAGTGAAACTGTATTTTCTATTTGGAGGATAAGACTGAGATAAGAGCAATGCACTTTTCAATATACTTAAAGAAGAGCAGGTAAGATTCTGCTGCAGGCAACCACATTTATTTCACACATATTCATTTCCATGTTTAAAAGTACATTAACTCCAGACAATCCGCTAAAAATAATATGGCATTGTACAACTGTAGAATATTGATAACAAAACAATGACATATTGGTCAAACTACTTTTACATGTCCATTATTACTCAGCTGAATTCCTCATTCACATCACCATTTTTTATACAACCTAATACACTTATCCATATAATAAAGTCCTCCCAGACACATAACACGTCTTCAAGGCCACTCAAACCTGCCCTCTATCAGCATGAGAATAACCTCAGGCTGCACTAAAGTCTATGTCACAGGACTTAAAATATTGAGAGTTTTATGAAAATATAAATAAAAGCTCTCCTCTTTGGAGAACCCGCACACAGACATCAAAGGCACATCATTCTTTATTACAAGTGTCTCTCAAGATGTGTTGCTCCTCTGTGACAAAGTCTGTTGCAATCACACTTTTAATAACAAGATCAATGAAATTACCTTGGCCATAGAATAATGGCATGTGGAAAGCTGCTGAAGCTGAAAATTATATTCTCCCAGCAACTTGAAAGATAAATTAAATCACTGAACAACAATAAAAAACCCACGACTTTAAGATAATCCTGCAGAACTAAGGCTCAACCACTGTCTATCCTTAACTTGCACCATTTAAAGCAATAACTTAACTGTCATTTGCTGACCTAGATACTTGGCTTGCACTCCAGATGTTCTCACATTCCCTGGTGCTGGATTTGTTTTCTTCCAGGCAGTATGAATGGGTACTCCATTAAAATTCTCAAAGCACTGGATAGTCACAGTAATACAGAATTGTTTTTCACATTCATTCCTAATGCTCTTATCTCCTTTTTTTTTTTTCCCTTGCACTATTTTCATTCAGCAATAGAGGTTTGGAAGGTGTTAGGGAGAAATTCAAAACCAGCTGTTTAAAAAAAGGGGCTGACAGTACCTGGAGAAACTGTTAACAAACAATTATCTGTTGTAGCATTAAGTACACAGTCATCCCTTCTGTGAACACAGACTATGGAACTCAGAGACCAACCTCTAACCAAAGTGCCTCTGTCACTACTTTTTACTTAACAAAACATGCACTACATGAGTGATTCCCTCTGTGCTACAGACAGCCAAGCACCAGGACAAAACTTCATAATCAGCCATTTAATGTTAACTAGTCTGCTCATTTAATCTGCCTTTCAAGCTCAAGGATTCAAAGCAGAAATATGGCTAAAGGAAACTCAGGTTCAGCTCCAAAAACCCAAGGAATTTTATTTTTTTTACAGAACTGAGAGGATGCCTGCAACAGTATCCAGATGATCCAACAGATGAGGCACTAAAATTGCCCTCAGATTATTTTATCAGCCCAGAGAATTGCATGCTGTATTCCAGACATTTTTCCTTCTCTAGGCACACACTGGCATTCCACTACAGGAGCATTTATGAAGATGCAAGAGGAAAAGGGATAGCATGAACAGCATGCAGTTGATAAAAATAAAAACAAACTTTATCTACATGGAAAAGATAGAAGGGTGCATTAGAAGGGTCATAAATGGAAATGGCAGTATTTATCTGGAGCTGGTACTCAATGATGTTTTAGTGGTTACTTCCAACCATACAAATGTTCTAGCTCAAATGCTACTGTATATATGTCACTAGTAAGTGATGACTTATTAAATGCAGTCACTGCAGAAACTATTTCAAATCTTTTAAAATAACCAACTCGAAGAACACACAGAGCTGAAGGTCTTATATCCTATCTGAAGACTGTTACAGCTCTCAAATTGATATCTGAACGAAAATAAGTTTTAACCAAAAAAGGGGCATATGCAGCCAAAATTAATAACTCCCAGAGAAAGCTGCTGACAACAGATGCCTGAAGAAGACATTTCATAAGTCAAACCTCCTCTACTGTAGCACGATGAGGAAAGGTTTCCCATGATTACTAACACCAAAAGTACCTCCAGAAAAAATATTTGGGTTAAAAAAACAAAATAAAAACAACCAAAGAAAAAACAAACAAACAAACAAACAAAACAAAACCCTGAAGGAAAACCCAAAACAAAAACTACACACAGAGATTAAAAAAGCACCAAGAAAACTAAAACTTCCTCCCAATTCTTAACCATGAATCTCCTTCTGCTATTGCCACACCTTAATTCAGAAAAGAAAGACTGTAGGTAAGATGGACCCAAAAGTCAGAAAAAACATCCCACAGAAATAAAGAACTGCAAAGTAACAACAGCAACGGAGCACCAGCCAAAGAGATAATCCTGAGGATTTTGTGTGTCACTGTCAGGCAGATGAATTCCTGGGAGAACTGCAGCCCACAGCTCTGGTTTGCAATGTAATGACAGCATAACCTTTCTCAGTAGAAGAGAGGAATACTGAACAGTAACCTACAAAATTTGAGTGACAGTAACTAAAAGAAGGCTACTTTTAAATGACTGCCCTCACATGAATACTTTTGCAGGTCTAAACAGTGAGAAAAGTTTGATTATGATTAATTATTCCAAGCAGAAATACTGGTTAATTTATTTTGCCTGTGTCCACTTAAAGGACTATTTTTATAAAAACAGTGATTTTGGAAAACTGATACTGCTGATATGCTGGAACATTTGGCTTAGCTGAGTTCCACCTCTTTACTTAAAACCTCCCTCTGTCTGCTACTGTGGTTCACCTTCAGTGAAATCATTACCCTTTTCCTAAGAGACAATGCTTTAGGCTGAAAACAGAGGAAGTAAAAATCTCAGAGCAAGGTGAATAATTACTGCTCTCTCAAAATTAGGTCTTAAAAAAATATTTTGAAAGCACTTCCATGACTGGGTGCTATAAACAGAAGAGAGGCACAATCACCAGTATTACAAAACCTCTTTGCTGTAGCTCATTAATAATCCTGTCTTTGCTTAAAAGGGTATTTCCTTATGAAATTATTTTTAATTTTGCCAAGTTTTGCTCACTTAAAAAATAAGTGACTAATATGATATTTTATTTTCTCTAGATGTATTAATGCAGATGGCCTCAGGAACCAGACTGCTGTTGAGTTATATTTAGAGAACATGAGGGCAAATAGCCCAACACAGCAGTTCTTTTCTGCTGAAGACTTCGTTTGAGACAGAAGCAATGTGGCAACTGTTCTAACCTTCCTGATTATGATTATTACCTTCATAATCTATGTAAATTCAAGCTGTGAATTAGTAATCAATAATTTTAGAAGAAAAAGGGGCTGAAGGATGGGAAAATAAAAGGTGGCTAAAACACCACGTTTTCAGGTTTGCAACTGTGAAACTGAAGCCTTGTTGATAATGCAGCCCTTTGTGCAAAATCCTGTGTCAGGAGTGCTCAGAGGTGATGGAGGGAACAGAACCATTGTTCCACAGCACATAAAAATATACAAGTAGCATTTGGGAAGCCCAGGCACATAGGATAGTGAAGTTCCACAATTAGAGAAAAATCAGCTCTCATATAACTTAAAACTATTGGATGGGTAACAGTCATATTGCTAAAAGTCAAGCAAACAAGCTGATTTTGTGAAATAGGATCGAGTTCAGAAGGATGGAGAGGTCTTTCTGAAATCCACATGTTTTTTTTCCAAGATTTGAAGTTTTCATCATATGATAATGATAAGCAATGATTATCATCATATTGATAAAAGCTGAGACATAATTGCTAATGCCCATTGACATTAAAGTAATCAAATAGCTTCATTCTCTCTCCCATTCCTTTTTTAAGTAGATGTAAGGGTAAACTGAAAGTAAACAAAAACTCACTGCCCTCCCTCACCTTGTCCAGCTTTAGAAGGTCAACCAGTAATTTAGAACAAGAGATTTGAAACGAGTCAACTTGAAACTGGGAAACAACAAATTCCTGCAACATTGGCCTAACTCGAGAGGCCTCCAAGGTTTAACACATGCTCAAATGGATAAAAAATTACATTGAGGTCTTCAGAGAGGAGGAATTAAAACATGATTTCTCTATCACACCATTGATTTTTATGACAATTCTTCTAAGACTCAAGTTATCTTAATATCAGGAGTACAGCTACACAAGCAGAGACAGGAAAAAAAATAAACTAAAACACCTCAGTAAAATATGGCACATAAAATATACAACTCCAGACATTTTACTACTGTAAATTGTAGGCTTACTCATGTTCTAAGGTTTCTGAAAGGTAAGTTTTGTAAGGTAAGTGGGCTTTTTTTCCTGAATTTTTTGGTTTGGTTTGTTTGCTTTTATATACAGAAAAAACCCCAGCTGAGATAAAACCTGGCCTCTCTTGAAGAAGGAGATGTTTCCAGAGTAGAAAGTTTGCAAACCTGCGCTACACTACCACCAGTTCTAGAAAAGTTTTTCTCAGCAGAGCTTTAGAAAAAAAGTTATTAAATTAAATACTGTATTTAGTGACAACACCACAACGTTTCTCTTGCTTTTTGTAGAAGCTTTTAGACACACTTAAAAATTAATCTTTTGGGGAATCTTTCAGATCGCTTGGGAGCTGGATTATTAGTTCTCACATGAGACAAAAATTGCAGTTCAATCTCCTTCAATCAAGAGTTCTTTGCCATTTTTTACAAAAGGGTCATTACCACAGCTTGGTGGCTGCTACTGCAAAATAAAAAGAAACTGCAGCTTTTCATAACCCATAGTTTGGAAACTCTTATTGATACAAGAGGAAGCCCACAATACTATAGAGCCAAAGTTAAAAGCTGAAGATGTCTTTTACAAAAATTGAATTAAGTCTTAAATTAAGCAATTCTTCTACTGATATGTGATACAGTTATACAAATAATTTTTCTTCCGTTGCTGTTCATAGATTACCAGTGATTCCATGTGCAACTGGATTATTTTTCTGTTCTTTAAGACATTTGTGTCATTGGGAAGGCAAGACAAAGCTCTCACTCCCAAATCAACACCTTCCTCCTTTTTTCTCCCAGAAGAAACTGGTTGAAGTTTTACTGACCTCTCAAGAACTAATGTTTCACCTTGCAGTTCCAAGGCTCTATGTGGTACAAATTGACTAATTTTGAAATTTTTTAGTTTTGATGCAAATAAAATCACGCAGGAGTGCTTGCCTGCAATGGTGTCAGTGACGTTTTCCTGTATTTATAGGAAGTTCAGGCCATCACAAAAGCAGTAAATAACAAAGGTTAAAACTTCCCATGCCAACCAGATTAAATGATAACTGCATTTTTTTTCCCTCAGAGAAAGACTGGTTTTCCATATTTCCACTTGGCCTCCAGTGTACCTGGACACTGTTTACTTCAGCACAATTATTTAAAACACCAGTTATACCTAGCTTTACAAATTGCTGTACTCCTCTATGTTCTAAATGTAATACTCTGCAGCAAGGTAAACTTTCTAAAAATAATACTAAGCATATTTTAAAAAGTCTATGGAATCTGATGACTATAATCAAAACACCTCTTAAATTTGCAACTCAGGAATTGTGAATTTTAAATACATTAATTACTTCATATTTGCTACTCATGAGTCAGCTTTGATCTGCTAAAATAGCATGCAAAAGGCATTCTTTCCCCTCTCAAGATTTTTATTTCTGCATTATAAACAAAATACTTTTGTTAGTATTTAAAAATGACATTAAGATGACACAGCAAAGTAGTGTGGGTGAGAATGTGTGGGAAGCTGATCAGAAGCACAATGAACTTCTTGGATGCTCAGAGAACAGCGGATCCCTCCAGGGAAATTTGGAAAAAATATTCTGCATAGAAACAACTCTGCCTATATATCACATTTTATCTTTTTCTCCTGAGGTTCTTTATCACTTGGAATATTTGCTGGGAAACAGATTTTCTGTCTTGATGGTTGTCTAGTCTGCTACGTACAACTCCAGACATAAATCCTGTTTGTGACATTGCCATTGGTGACACCAGAAAACTGCCCCCACGTCCTCAATAAAACAACTGAGACAATGATTAAAACAAGCCCTTTACATGTCCAAAAGCAGCAATTTTAATTAAAATCTCATATTCTCAATCTTTACTAAATAATTGCTGCCTTCATCAATAAACAAAACTCTTATCCAGCCAGCATATTATTGGGACATAGGTATCTATCCTAAACTTCCATATGCTATATCAAAAGTTCATACACCTTTACATTAACAAAAAAATCAATGCAATTAAAAAATTAATTAAAATTTAATTCAACACTTTAGACTTTGCACTACCATCTAGCTTACCCGAGATGATTCTATATAGTAAAAAAGGTGACCCCTGTGAGGGGGAGAAATGATGCATCTGACTCCATTGATATCAGAAGGGTAATTAATTGCTTTATTATACTATATTATTGTATATTACATTACATCTAAACTGAACCTGCCAAGCACTCAGCTCCACTCAACTGCCCTCATGACTGTCAGCCCACAGTCCCAACGCACACACACCTGGATCCAACTGGGCAGTGAATCACAACACTCACACCAGAATCCAACCACCAATTCCCTGCAGGTGAACCTTCCACAATGCATTCCACTTGTGAACAACACAGGAACAGCAAATGAGATCAGAATTGTGTTCTCTTTCTCTGAGGTTCAGAGAATAAGAATCCCAGAGTATCCTTGGGAAGTTGTGCCTTGCTTTTCTCTGCAAATAGCAATGCGGCTACAATTCTATGATTTTAAAAAGTTCATTTTTGTTCATTTAACTGAAAGTGGAAAACTATGTCAGAAAGATTTTGATGTCAAGTGATGTCTCCAATTTAACAAGAGGCAAAGTATGGCCCTGGTAGGAACCCACATGAACCTCCTCATGCTGCCTCAGAAATGCATTTGGTTACAACACAAACTCAAGACCAAGAGTAAAAAAAGTGTACTCTTCTTATGACTGGACTAACAGGACTTTAAATACCCTTAAAACTGCCAGCAAAGTTTTATTTATGACTTTCCATCCAATTAAAACCACCAGTAACATCTACTCACTTCAGAAGAGCACCTATTGCATAGCAACATTTTAACATTTTTGGAGACTATTACCCAGTCCCATTTACACTTATGGCTGAGGCATTATAAGAATCATCTTGAATTGCATTTCAAGTCACTCAAATGCCCACAAATCTGTGAAACCCATGCAGAAATAGCCTCTGTGGAAAAATCAGCATCACATTTACACATGTTAAGACTTCAAAACAAGGCTCACGTGGGACCTGAGCTCACAAAAGCATTCTGCAGAGCCTGTGCACAGACGTGGGTACTTTTAACAGCAGATTTGAATGCAGCAGGCTAACTAGAATTATTATAGATTCCTCTGTAACTGGTCACTTGTGTCACATACTAGTAGATTAATGAAAAACTATATTTATTTCCAGGCATTTACGCTAACAGGAATGATTGTAGTTGAGGGTCCCCTGGAATTTCCATTACAAATTATTTTTTGAGGATTTATATGTCAGCTATAATAATATATTTTTAGCTGAAACTCGATATGAAAGGTCTCAGCTATGCATTATTCAGGAAATGTTCCCACACCTTTGAAAAGACTTCCTACAAAATTAAGAAAAGATAGTAATTTTACCTCATTTTCCTATTTACTGCGGTTGTTGAGCATTTTATTTTGTGCAACCTAAGGCAGCATTTGCCACAAGATACAAATTGTATCATTGTTAATTCTGGATGGACTTCCTACAAGTACCTCACAACACAAAATGTCAGTGAAAAAGAGCAATTTGACAGTAAAACAGATTGAACAGTCACTTAAGTTTAAGGAAGATTCCAGGCTGATTAAAATGCTTATTTGGTCATTTCTGGACCTACATGATTAAAGAAACAAAGATGGAATAAGTAGAAAAATGCTCCTTCTCATGTGTAAATGACATGCACGTTTGCTTAATCACATTTCTTTCTACCCTGTATATTATCTAAAATAATAAATCATTTCCTAATAAGGAATAATGAAACACTCCTAAATTATTTATGAATTCAATCTACTGAAGCTTCAAACTCCTTTTTTCCACTTAAATTTTACGCCTCCTTTGGTGCACATCTTGTCAAACATGGATTAAAACTCTTATTATGACACACCTGAGAGAGCCAACGGGGGTCTATTGGGTCACCAGTCCTTTGGAAAGAAAAAACCCCACAATGCTTTACAAGTTCTTTGGAACTGCAGGGCTATAAACTCAAAAATACACTTATAAAAGTGTTTCTTATAAAATAATCAAATAAGGATTAGACAGTGGACCGTAACAATTTCTGGACTATTGGGTGATAACTGTTATGCAAATGACAACACATTGACCCTTACTGACCAAAAGGAATTAACAGTATTTCACTGCTTTGGCTGTGGTTGCAGTAATGCACCTCCTTTTTTAAACAATATTAATTTTTAAAGGTCTATACGGAAAATTTTAAAAGTGTGAACACTAATTTTATTAAGTCAAGAAGAAAATAATCTCTTCCAATTATTAAAAACAATTAAAACTTCCATGGAAAAGAAAATTAAATCCATTTACAATAGAAATTGGGATCAGATTTTCCAAAGGCTTCCATGGCAGTGAATGGTTTTCAAAAAGGCTTTGGTATCTTTTCCAGTACTGAATTATTACATTTTAATAGCTGGTTCTCACTGAGAAATAGATGCCTTCAGTTCCTTGAAAGCAACAGGAACTTCTGGCTGCTTCAGAGCTGTATGTAATGCAAGAAGTGGAATGAGAAAGACTTCTGAAATCTAAATCACAAGTCACCATTCTGAGCCATCCCATACATATGAGTATCCACATTGCTGGAAGACCTTCTCATCTCAGTTGGGCTTAGCATGACCTTTACTTAACTCTACACCTAATAACAAACTCTCCAAGGGTTATATCTAAAAATAAACAATACTTACAGCATTTTGCATATTAGGGCCTTTTGCCCAAACCAACTGTTCAAGGAAATGTGGTGACTAATCTCTAAAAAATATTACTGTCGCCCTGTTCTAAGCCTTCTAATGTTTACATTCTTGTAATGGAGTTTCTCACACACTTTTATGTAAATAATGATTGGTTTTGCATTCCTTTCTGGAGGAGGAGAACTGATAGTTTGACAAGTGTTGTTAAAGAAGTAGCAATTTCATCCTCCAATCCAGAGTCACTTTTAGAATTCTATATCTATCGAAGTCGGTTGCAATCTTATTGCAAAGCTCCCATACCTTCTTGGTGATTTCTCATGGACATCTCCTTGCAGCACTGACTCCTCCTTCCTCACAGTACAGCCAACAAACTCCAGCTCTCTCCTCACCCAGCTCACCCACTCTTTTATTGCCCTCATCCTCACTGGGCACAGCTGTGGCCTGTTAAGAGCAGGCCTGTTCCTAATCTTTGATAATTAGTGCAACTCCAGCTCCTCAGGGGTGATATTACCTTTGCATTGCCTTTTATTTTCTTACATTCTATTCCCCCACAATTCATCCTTTTAATTACCAAGTTGCAGCATCTCTAGAAGATATATTCAAGTAAATTGATATTATAACGTATTCACATATCTCACTTAGGACTAACAGTTATACAAATGTTCAGGCAACATGTCACAGTAAGAACATATGTTCTGATTTAGTTTTGCTTTTCACAGTCTAGAACATCAACCTAAGACTTTTCATAAACTAATGTTGCATTTACTATCTTTTGGAAAGGGTCTCTGCATTATCTTTTATTTTCCTACATTCTATCCCCCCACAGAGGTCGACAAATAAACTTTCTTCTTTTTACCTTCTAAGTTTCAGCGTGCGTGTCATTCATTCCCTACTATGACATATTAAATTCAAAAGTTTCTGCCATTTTGATGATTTCGCTTTCCCAGTTCACAAAGATCTGCACTGCACATCTACTCAGGAAGGAGCTGCTCCAGGTGAGCAGGAATGTTGTTCCCACTGAAGCCCATTCAGACAGGTTATAATATTTAAATCTCATGCAAATATAGACAAAAGGATTGTGCTTAGGTAATGTCTAACATAACAGCTGAATTTCATTCAGGCTTTCATTACGGTAATTTAATATACTGCTCCTGTCCAAGGCCAAGCTTTCTGTAATTTTTCTGTTCAAAATGTATGAAGTTGAGTTTGTCTTTCAGCACAATCACAAAGAATCAGTGGTTTGTATACAGGAAGAAATCAGTGGAAAGACTCAGAAGTGACACATTTACTATAACAGCACACCCTTGAGCTGCATAATGCATCTCTCAGAAGGGTTGCTTGTCTCCCCACACAGTTAAATTATTACTTAAAAACTAACAAGTAAATCCCTCTGTCAATATTCACAGATAAAAATTAATAGGCCTTAACTTTGATGGATATTGAAAAAGAATCTCAAGATCGACAGAAATAGCACAGTCCTCCTATTCTTTTAAGTTTGGGGAAAGGGGAAGAGGTCACACTCTCAATGCTTTATCTGACCTGTGATAAACTACATTGAATATGATCTGCATATTCTGTATTCAATTGCATATATGTCAATTTCCTGAATATTAAATGCTTTCTTATTTAGAACAGAACTTCTAGTTTTTATTGCGAATTAATTACACTCTTATTTGAAAAACTCATACAAAAATGTCACATGCAGTTGGTGTGATTCCAAGTCTTGGGAGGATCTTTGCATTGTTCAACTAATTTGAAAATACTTAGCCAGAAAATCTGCATGCAAAAATTTGTAGGGAAAAGCTGTGAAGTGAGAGCACTGCTACTTCTCTGGCCTTCAGTGAGGCAAGGCTGAAACTGTAAATATGCCCCTATGCCACTATTCCTCCAGGGCTTGTGCTGTCCTGGCCGTTACCCATCCCCTGTACACAGCATCTCTGTCAAGAAATGGGAGCAGGGTGGGAATCCCTGTAGAAACACAGTTAGGGTAATTACAGTAGAGCACAAAGGATGATTCTGTCCTGGTTTTCTTTTTGCAAACCCACAACTGGCAACATTTGTTAATGGCCACAATTCATATGTAATTATACACAGGTACAGACAGATCGCAGTCTCTCATAGTAGCAAAGTTTTCAGTTTTAATAATCCCAGACATTTGACTATTTCTGAAGTTATCATCTCTAAAGACAAACAAGATGCCATCTTCCATGTCTTAAAAGGGGACTTCCAAAAATGACCTTGAGGATGAGCACCGTCCTTTGAAACGAGGGGACTGAACCTTGCTTACTTAATTCTTAGAAGCACTATCTGAGAACTACAGCAATAAACACTGGAAGTCTGCTAGGAATCTGGATTACTTCTGGGAAAAAAATTACTATACAAGACTGTTCTTCAACATGATGGCATATTAAAGGTTCTATTATAAACCTTGCAGAGGGTTGCATGATGTATGAGGATAAAAAAGGGAGGGAGGAATAATAAGGATTTAGTCATGATGCACTGACAGACTTTGGAGTCACAAAGGAGCACAAATACAACCATTGGAACAGCTTAAACTTGTAACAAGTTTGTAGAGTACAACATAAAAATCTTTTATTCTACTACACAGCTCATCTATAAAGATTTTATGTGATTTTCAATAGAGGAGTTATGAAATAAAGCAGCCTATAGCAGGAGCTAACAAGTGCACTTCATGTTCATTCCCACGCATTAGCACCAAGACACTGCCCATAAAATACATTAAAGATAAATTTATCTTTTCTTCTGTGGCAAGAGCCAAAACACTTCAATGTTTATAGATCAAGGCTTTCTTAAAGGAAAAAACAAAAAAAACCACCCCAGAAGACAATAATTATTAATGCAGTAGTACAAATCACCTCCAAGGCAATCTCTTTAAATTTCTAACAACCACCCCCTGGTCTGCAGAAGGGAGTGATCACCATCACCAACCAAACAAGATTTTTCTACTGATTAAAGTCTTGCAACACTGTAGAACCCTGAAAGTGCAATCCAATTAACAAACCATTTATATTGACCTTAAAGAAAAATGAGAATTACGTCAGCCTTCTAGAGATGTATAACATAGATACACATAATATATATAAATATACATAGTAATTTATTACTTGTGAACTATCTTGTAAAAGTAGCTATAAACTTGATATATTCCTCCATATATGTTCTAGATTAATCTTTTCATGCTCTGGCTACCCATATTCTAGCAAAACCAGCATGAAAACTTCAATCCACATGTGGAGTATCAAGAGGAAGACTTATTTTGGTCCTCAAGAATAAATATTTTGTTTGGACATAGGAGCTCTTATTTATTTTCACATACCTTTAAACCAAGAAAGGAAAATGCCTGAATTAGAGATATGTAGTAACAAAAAATGGAAATCCATACTAATGTAATTTAGTTCAGTTCAAAAATGTCATGCAATGTTATTCCAGAGAGTAACTGAAGGGAAAGGTGAAACAAGGTTTTAGGTAAAAAGAAGTTCTCACTTGTAAGATGTACATCACCTGCTCTGCATTCACAGAAGTCTCTGTAGACACATTTCAGTATGAGTCAGTAATGCATAAGCACAATAATTTGACAAGAGCCAAATTCAAACTGTCTGCTGAGAAATGCAATTTTATGTGAAGAAACACATGCATTTATGACACAGAGAAACTAATAAAACCCACTGTCTCTGGCACCAGAAGTATTTAGCAAGGCAGCACCTTCTCAATATTCCAATATTTCAATTTCAATGCATTTTCAGCTCTGTTCTTTCCTTTTTCTCTCAGCAACATAAACAATTAGGAAGGATTAAATAAAGAAAATATTGTTGACAGAAACCATTTTCATGACCACTTTCCTCATCACTTTCTACACTAGTGTATATAGGACATTTTTTCCTCTCTTCATTTTTCTCTATCAAGACTTTTCCATGAAATTTTGGGGTTTGGAACAGCTCCACCCTATTTTCTTACCACTTAATCCCCATTTGTTTTTATATCACAAGCCATCTATTCCCTTTACACACATAAAGGCCATTGCTGATACTTGAGAGGCAGCTACACAGATCCTGTTGTTTTCATTATCTAAACCTATTTAATCATCTAAACCCTGAGCTTTGTTAATGTCCCCTACTGAAAATTCCTCAAGAAAAAGGAGAGATTTTAAGTAAACAAGTAGTGGGCTTCCATTATCAAGAGCAACTCAAAATCGGAGGTCTACCAGCAAATTACAGCAATGCCTGCACGTTTCTGAGAATATTTGGATCTATAAGAATTATACTTATTGTTTTGTGCAACTTTGGAATAACTCAAATACAGAAGTGAAATATCATATTAGAAAAAAATAAAAAGTTTTTTTTTTAGAGCTTTGAAGCTATTAGGCTCTGCTATGTAAAACTTGGCACACACTAAGAAATAAACCTTTCCCTGATAGATGGTAACAGCTCCTTTGTTTCTCCAACTCCCACTTGATGGAAGGATTATGCTCTCAATCAACAGTAATGGCCCCACTAAGACAAACCAATATATCATCTCTAACTCCACACACAGCACTGACTCCACGTGCCAAAACCTGCATACTAGGCAAGCAAACATTGGAATTAAATAAACACTTCAGGTTCCTCTCTGCAGACCCCAATGACCCACAGTGTGAATGTTTATATTTAATTATACTTATATCTAGCCCAAAAAAACCAGACCATAGTGATACTGGACCATACTGCCACCCCAGGACACATATACAGCCCAATACCTCAACAAGAATATATTTCCTGAGTAAAATCTGTAGCTACAGAATATTTCTCTCTCTTTTCAAGACATTCTGTACTAGAATCCCAGAATAGCCACAGACCAAGGGGGAAAAAAAAAAGGAAGGAAACGTTGACCTATTTAATAGGGAATAAGCCAAGACATTGAAAACTAACACATGACCAACATTATCCATAGAAATCCTCATGTCTTATCTAGATAGATATGCAGAACATGTTACACAGAATCTTCAGGGGTGTCTAGGGAAGAAAATTTATTTCTGTACTTTTTAATGAACCTGTAACAAATTTTCAAAGAGTTTATGAAGGAATAGTTGGGAGAAAAAGAGAGAAAATTAGAATGGAGAATAGTCTTCATTGCTACATTTTCAAGGGGTCTATTCCAAAAATTAACTGAGAGAAAAATGTGGAAATGCAAGTAGACTCAGTGCACCATATCTAATCTTACATAACATCAAATTCCTTAGCCCAGGAAAACCATGTAAGCAGCCTTCACAGATCTCCATCTTTGTTCTCCATTGTTCCCTGAATAAGAGAATCCCTAAGAAAATCTATAGTATAACCACAATAAAGAATACACTCAACAATATTGCAGGACTTGGCAGTGTGTGGAATTAGCCATAATCATTCCTGCATCACATAAAATACCTGCTGTAGATTTCTTCTTTGCAGAATACAAAGAAATTAGTCCAAATAGTCATGATATTTATTGATAACCACAAATACTTGAAGTTCTCACTTTTCTCATGTGCACTCAGTGTGTTCCTCAGAGCTGGAACAAATTGTTTTCACAAGTACCAGTACTTTGAAACCATTTCTGCAAACTCAGACAAATGCTAGTTCAAGTTTCTGACTGCCCAAGGTAAACAGCTTACAGTTTCTGCTCTGTTGCATAAAAGAAATAATTATAAGGCACCTGTAAAGCCTAATACAGCCTGAGTTCTTTATGATGCAAGTGCTCATTGCCTCTTTAAGAATTCAAAGTCAACCATGATATTCTTGAACATCCTTAACATACTCATACTTTCTAGCAAAGCAAGTCTAAATTATCCTGTTCAACAGAGTGAAAACTTCATGATTTACTCCATAACACTGGAGTGACATAAATGTTCTCCCTGCAGGGTGGCACAAGTTTCCATGGTAGTTGCAATATATCCAGACTGAGAAAGAAATGCAATTTTAAAATAAATAAACATGCAAATTAATAGAAGTTATCTCAAGCTGAAGAACTCTGATTATTTAGCCTTCCTCCCAAGGCATAAGTTTGATCCCAATAGTCAGTACATGAGTCCAGGCAATGATCTGCCTTTATCTAAAGTCAGTCATGTTTGCCATGACTACAAACAAAGCTACAACAAGGCCATGCTTCAAAAAAAAGGTCCAT
The DNA here is from genome assembly GCF_028769735.1 of Zonotrichia leucophrys gambelii. Lineage (NCBI taxonomy): Eukaryota > Metazoa > Chordata > Aves > Passeriformes > Passerellidae > Zonotrichia > Zonotrichia leucophrys. The sequence goes on from NC_088183.1 coordinate 11,386,476, forward strand.
AAATCCAAAAGGTTCTTTCTGTGTCTCTTGTTATCTCAGAAGGCTTTGCATCAGCTGGCATTCCATGGTATTCCTCCTGGTTTCTACTCCAAGTTCTGGTGAATATGCAAGCAAAAAAGCCAAGGCCTTGCATACTAAGGATTTTGTTTTTTCCTTGTCTCTCTCCTCATTCATTTCAGGTTATATTCAGGGTATATTGGGACTTGCTATGTTACACAGATCATTGTAAAATCAAGTGTTACATTTTGCAATTAAGCAGATTATAATCTTGGTTTGGTATCTCTTTTGAAACCGTAAGTGAAAAAAAAAAATTATGTAACGTGATTGCCTGGGTTTAAGAAATAGGTGGCTTCCTGGAGTAAAATAAACTCAGAGCTTAAATGCTTTAGGCAAATTAGTAGGACAAAATTGTAGATACAGTTCCTCCTCTGAGTTCTGCAGATAGTCTGAAAAGACTTTTTCAAAAAGGTCAAACATTTCATTATAGAAACACAATAAACTGACTACAGAATACTAAAAATAATACTGCCTTATACAGTTAGGCTGTAAGCGTGTTCTGATGTGCTATCACCTTTAACTGGAGACCAAATGTCTAGAAACCATTTAAAGGAACAAAGAAAAGAATCAGAAGATTTTCAACAATTTTTTCACATGAACTTTCCAGTTCTGAAGGGATGGGAGGATATTACACTGACCTGGTAGAGATTGCAGCCCCAACAAGAAACCCTCATCCTTCCCTCACTGCTCAGGGCTGGCTAAGAAATAACTCTGTGCCCCCTTTTCTCCTACCCACAGTTCTCTTAATGAACCACAAGTGGTTTAAAATACAATGTACTTTTCTTCCTCTGCACTTAAAGCTCCTGAAGGTAGAACACCATAACAAGTTTTGTGATACAAAGTTTTGGAACCCCTTTTAGCCACTTAGAAATTTCCCAGAAGTAATGTTTCAGAAGGTGAAATTATTCAGGTCTCCTGCTGTCTAGAAAAAGACCAGCATCAAGCATTGGGTCACCAACACCTCCCTGTCCCACAGTAAAATCACCTGTAATGTTACCCTCAAATTAGGCCAAGGGCTTTATTCTACATTATGAAAAACCTCCTGTACATCACACAAGTCATTCAGTTTCAGAAAAAGAAATGTTTGCCAATTCATCCAGTGAAACATCTCTGAGAACCCAAGCATGACACTGAGGAACTAAATATTTCAGTAGTACAATGTTATTAAAACAACTTCCCAAGTGTTATTTTCAAATGCATGGTTACAGCTACAGCAAGAGCTCTAAAATCACACCTGTATTTAGAAAAATGTTTACTTGGAACTTCTTCAAGAATAATGGAAAGTTTGCTTCAAACAACAAACTTGCAAATTCACAAATACTTGACAAAATCACATTTATTTTGGATCACTTTTGCATCATGTGCTACCATGCTTTAGTGCCTTTTGTCGTTCTTTATAAGCCGCTGTGAGTGCTAGGCCAAATTCCACGTGCTTAACCAATTAAGATGCAAGTTAGGATAAAGAGTTCAAAATTTGACCCCAAAAATTCCCAAGTAATAAAACTGAATGTTAGTAAAGTTTAATCTAAATCAGGAACAGCTTTTTCTAAAGTATGAATCAGACTTGTCCAATTTTCTCCACACATCATTAGTCTCCCAGGGGATGTAAGCGAAACACAGACAGCAACACGTCAAATTACTACGTTCTGAACAAGTTCAGTACTTGAGGACAGTCAGTTCTAAATAAGAGAGACAAACATCTTGGAAAAATTAAACTCCTAAAATCATCGACTCTTTCATCACCATCCAAAAAAATATCAGGCTAGGAAAAAAAGAGGTAAATTTTGAACACGCACAGAAGCAAACCCCTATATTTTTGTTTTCAATGGCAAGTGCAGGGCTGAGGTTATTATTACTGATTATAATTGGTTTTCAGCCCGGCACACAAGGAGGGCACCGGGCCGGGGCGCGGCGGCTGCGCGGGTCACGGCTGCGGTGCGCGCGCGCGGCCGGCAGGGGGCGCCGTTGCTCGCTGGAAGGCGCTGAGGGCGGGCGCGCCCCCGGAGCTGCCGCAGGAGCGGCCCCGCGCTCCCCGCTCCGAGCCGCCGCTGCCTGCCCGGGATCCGCCGCCGTCAGCGGGGGAAGGCCGCCCCCGACCCCCCAGCAGCCGGCGTGCCCCGCCCCGGCGCCTCCCCAGGGCAGGAGGCCGCGCCGGGTCCCTTCACGCCCCGCTCCGCCTCGGCAGGGGCGGGGGAAGCGGCTGCCGCCCCCTCGGAGAGCGAGCAGCCCCGAAGCCCAAGTACTCACCATATTGACTTCCGACACCATATCTATACTGGCAATGTCTATGTTCATGCCAACAGCCACTGGGGGACCTGCAAACCAACAAGATGGTCCGCAATGTGATCTCGAAGAACTTAACTCGTTCTTAGCAGAGTTAGCAGGGCGAACACGCAGCGCAGATATGAAACGACATGCAGAAAGTCGGGAGGGAGGCATGAAGTGTTCCCCCCCCGTTTGCCCTCCGCAGCGGGGTCCCAGCGCGGCCGCGGGGCCCGGGCCGAGGCGGTGCTTTATGTAACAGCGCACACGTGCGGCACCGCCGCGCCCGCTCCGCGCCCGCTCAGCCCGGGCACGGCGAGCACCGAGCCCCGGGAGCGATGGGGGCCACAAGGTGTGTCTGTGTGTGAGGGGGGAAAGGGCCACCCACAGGGAACACGTCCGAAATAAACAAACTAGTTGGAAGTGGGAGCGCGCAGGGGGTTAAATGACATTTTTGTATCAGTTAACGGCACGTCTTGTACTCGAAAATAGTAGCTGTGATCACAGGCACGTTAGGCTAAAAGGAGCAAACGTTGGGTGAACTTAAGGGAGATTTGCATCTCCATAAAACCAGTTAAGCAAGGGTTTAATTACAGGTTGGTAAAGTGTCATCACACACAATGAGGGACCGATTAGGAACATACAAGTGATTTAAGTGATCGCATTAAGAGCATCCTTTGCTAAGAAAATTGAGAAACAATGGGCTTAACTTTGGATCAGCTACAGGAAATGGCAATACACACACCCCCCAAAGCAACAGCACCCACAAGACGTTTGAAACCGCCCCCATACACAACGCACCCAGCCCGGATATGCAACCTCTCTTATGCAAAAGCAGTCAAATTACCTCCAAAATCTGGCCTCAAGCGAATATCATAGCCCTTCAGCAGTCTATCCACGGTCTCTTTCACCAGTGACATATTACTAGGGTCATTGACACTAAAGAAAAAAGAAAGAATAATACTGTATTATTTCTGATTTCTCAGCCCCCAGCTGTACATTTCTCTCAGCAGCAGCATGCACTGCAATTCAAAGTAAAGGAAAAGAGATACCTTAATCACTTACCTCTGTGCACACACCGCAGCTATTATTAAAGGGAATGACCAAATCCCAAAGTAACCCTTTTTCCGGACTCTCAGCATCCCTTTAGCTTTTGATATGATTTAGGGTTTCAGTGAAGAGAAGAAGAGATCCAACTTATTCTGGCCAGTGCAGTAATTCTAATGTGAAGCGCATGCGCACGGCGTACCACAACATCAAAAGGAGCAGTGGTTGCTGCTGGAGATGGAGCAAATTTCCTTGAAAAAAAAAAAATTAAAGGGGAAGAAGGAAATGCATTATTTAAAAAAAGAGAAAAAAAAAAAGTAATCCACAGGAGGATCCAGTATATTTTGTTGTCCTTTTTGTTGTTATAGAATATAAATCACAGCAAGAAGAGAAGTTTTAGGAGTTGCAAGGTACGGCGGCTTTGCAACCTAGTTTAAGCGTTGGGGGGGCTGGACGGTCTCGGATTAGGCACAGGGAGAATAGTTAAAAAGGAGAATGCACTGCGTACGTATGGGGGCAGGTGGGGGGAGAGAGGGGGCAGCTTAACTTTTTAGTCCCTGGAAGGAAGCGCCTGAAGCGAGGAGAGGTGCGGGCAAAGGAGCCGGCGCTGGCAACGGGGGCGGGCGGTGGGGGAGGAGGGAGATGAGCGCCTACAATATTTCTCACGGAGGAGAAAAAAAAAATGATGACGAATAGTTTCTTGTAAGAGGGGATTAGGCTGTTTCTTTCCTTACTGTGATGCCAGGCGCTATTCCCGGAGCACAGGCGCTGGGAACCGAGGGGGTCGCCGGCTTCCGCTGGGCACTGGCTGGTGCCCGAGGGGCGGCACGGAGACCCCGCGACCCCGCTGCCCCCCGGCGCATTTTCCCTACATCGCCCGATGGTTAACCCGGGGATGCGAGTTCTCCAGGTAGAACGGAACCTGGCCCCGGAGCTGGGGGAGGGGGGGCCAAGGGGAAGGAAAACACCACCCTGAAAGGCTTTCAGTGACCATCCAGACCCCTCGTAGGTGCATAAGCCCACTTACCTTAGCGGGTAAAACACCCAGGCTCTTCAAATGCAGCGTGTGATCCAATTAATGCCTCGGGAGAAAGCGGAGACGAGCAGAAAGCTGATCTGGGGATGCTGTGAGTGACATTTAAATCCTGAGCAGAAAACGAGACAGAAAGGAGAGAGAAGGGAAAAAACAAACCCATGAAAAACAACAAACATCGGAGTTAAATTATTCCTCTCAAATCTGCTTTGTGCCCGTCGCTCCTTTTACACCACCTCCTCCTCCTCACGCACATACCCGCTCGGCCCCGCGGATCTGTGCTGCTTCACCGAGCGGATCTGGGCGTGCACACGTCCTCGGTCGGCCCGGGCGGCGCGGGGAAGGGATTGGGAACACTTTGGGCGTCAATTAACAAAAGAAATATTTAACTCGCTGCGGGAGAGTGGAGGAGCGAAAAAAAAAAAAAAAAAAAAAAAGGAAAAAAAAAAAGAGGAGGAAAAGGAAAAAAAAAAAAAAAAGAAAAAAACCGGCGCGTGGTGGGGGAGGGACAAGGGTGAAGGTGTTGCTCAGAGATCGAGGCGGGCTGGAGAGCCGCTCGCTCCCCGGCACGGCGCGGTGCCCGGGGCGGGCTGAGGCGCTCCGGAGACCCTGCCCTGCCCCGCCGCCCCCGGAGCGGCCACCGCCTCCTGCTCCCCGGGAATCCGCGATCCGCCCCGCACGGCCGGGCCGGCCCCAGCCCACATCCAGGCGCACCCTGGCCGGGGAGCAGCAGAGTCAGGAGGGGAGCGGGGCCGGGGGATGCTCGGGGAGGAGGCGGCGGCGGCTCCCCGGGAAGGGCTAGGGTGGGGGCGGACGGCGAGGCGGTGGGATGGAGCCTCACCTAGGGAAGCGGCGGGGTGGAGCGGGGGGAGCTGCCCCCGAGAGACGGCAGAGCTGCTAAAAAAAAAAAAATATATATATAAACAGCCAAACCGTGAATCAGTCGGCAGCCCCGAAAAGCAGGCAGCCATTTAATAGAGAGCGACAGCCACCCCGGCCGGAGCGCCCGGCAGCGGGGAAGCCCCGCAGCATCCACCTGCCCTGCCGCTGGAGCGGGGCCAGGGCCGCCCCCGGCTCCCCCTCGGCCCGGCCCGGCCTGCCAGCGCACCCTGGCACCGCTCCCGGGGCACCAACCGTGCCCCTGTCGCTCCCCGCCGCTGCCTCGCACCAACACGCTCTGCCTTGAGCCTCGAGTGAGTGGCTGCTCGGGTTTTCCTCCCAGAAACAAAATAGCCATCCTTTAGGGGGCTGGGGGCAATTCGTCGTGTCTTTTTCACTACCTGTTCCCATTTGTAAGAATTGAAATTGCACAGAGTGAGGAAACACACTTTTCCTGCTGAAACAGACATGATTGTGTGGGTGATAAATTTCTCATTTATGCATTCAATAGGAAAAAAAACCCCAAACAACTAAGTTACAGAACGTTTAAGCGTTTTTAAAATCAAAACACCCACGGCCCCCACCCCATTTTGCAGCTTTTCGTTCCGTGGCTGGTTTCACAGAGCCGCTCTCCCTGCTCACCAGCGGAGGTTTCTGTTCTCACACAGCCCGGCTGTTTCACTGCCAAACCTCTTCAAGTATAGCCCTGAAAGGAAGATGGTGGATATGCTGTGCAGTGAATCATTTCACTTTAGATGTATAATAGGCACTTGTTTTTTTGGGTTTTTTTTGCTTTCTGCAATCATATGATAAGACCAGGAGGTCTCAAGATAAAGCACTTTAATCCTGCACTGTGAAATTCACCTGCAAGTGCTAACTTGGGAGCACATCTGACACTCCTGAGCTGTTTCTGAGTGTCTGCTATTAATTACCATTACATCACAGAAATGTGTCATTTGCCACACCTGAATATGACTAGGTATCCATATGAACCTGATGCTGAAGGTTGGTAATATTTGGTGCTGGAATGACAAGAATTTTTGATTTTCATGTTAAGAAGAATTCAAGCAATGCCAAAGTATCTCTGATCTGGTACATGCACTGATAGTCAGAGAACACTTGTTCCAGGCCCAGAGCACCCCTGTGCCATGTGCAGTGAAACCTACTCTCAGTCTGGCTATCCTAGCAAAAAGCAATTGAACATATCTCTAGCAAACTCAATATATGTGAATATCATGGTGCATTATGTGTGGAAAATTAATGTATATCCTATAAAGGTTCCATTGAGCCATGTTTGGGTTGATCTGCACAGCTCACTATTTTTGCTAGCTGTAAATACACCACTATCTAAATGTGTCTGTAGCAGTAACATTGTCTTAGCAACCCTGCAGGCTCTGTGTGCCCAGACAAGCCTGTGGGGTAGGGGTTTCATCATTACTTATTGACAGTGTGCAAAGTCATACAACACTCTTCCTTCTACAAATGTGTTCATGCTTTGCTATACACTTTTGACAATACCACTTTTTCTCTGACTATGGGGTTGTGGTCTATCTCTGCCAGTTAAAATTTCTTATCACTTTCAAAATCTCCCATTTATTTTAAGTAACTTGTCAAATAAATTGTTTCCCTCTTGTTCTCACTTGTGTCTGTGTGTTTGATTGAAAAGTGAAGGAAATAACTGGTGTGAACACCAGTATTGGCAAAATGCAGAACTGTTCATGTGGCATGTTTAATGATTGCTAAGATTTTGGGTGTCTTACAATGGGAAAACAACCTGGTTCCCAGCTGGGTGCTTCTGGTTCTAAAAATATCTCAATTAGACTGACTACAAGTACTGTAATCTCACAGAGAAGCCAGCAAAGATGGTCTTATTTTAAATGGCAACTGCAGAGTATTTTGATTTTTTGCTTTCAAGATAGAAAAAAAAATACCCCTCAAAACCGAAATACTCTGAAATAATGGCGCACAGGTCCTTGCTGAGCAGCGTGTGGTGCTATGCAAGAAATGGGCAATAAAGTAACATCATACGTATTCATCTTGTCAACCCTTGGCTACAGCATTATTTTCCTGTCACCACAAGTAATATCCCAGTCCATGTACTAACAACTCTAAAAGGTTTTCAGATGGGTTGCTATAAATGTGTTCGTTATGCAAAATGAACTCCCAGATGGAGTAAGAGTTTCATGATAGGTTCTCAAGAGATTCAGTCACTCAAGTCAGTAGAGACAGAAGAGATGCTGATTGATGTACCCCAAGAACAGTAGTCCTGTATCACAAATGGTGTGATTAACAAGTGCAAAATCCCACTTAAAAAAAATTATTTTCATTGCACCTCAACAGGCTTTTGTGTTCTGTCAAAGTCCTGAATTTTCTAGCATTTGGATAAGATGCAGCAGTATCAGAAATATGCAGGTGAAAGTTGTTTCCATGTATCAGATAACATTTAATTATCTAATTAACAGAAGAATGTTAATAATAAACTATTTTGATGATTTCAATTTCCAAATCCTATAAAGATATAAATTCATGTGAAAGACAACACAATATTGTCAGCCATTGTAGACATTTCCTGAACAACATCTCAATACACTTTATCTAGGTGTCTTTACTTTCATTGTAGGTCTCCACATCTAGTGTGCCACCATACACCATCCCATTAGCAATCAGCATGTCAGCATAAAGATACCTGTTACATCACAAACACAGAAAACAATATTCATGCAAGTGTCTGGATTCTGCTTTTCATGGGCAATGGAATTCACTTTTTCATAGCCCCAATTTTCTGGGATTCACATCAGCTTCAACTACTAAAAGAATCTGAAAGAATCCAAACTGTGACTGTCACTTAACTGTAAGAGAAGAACAAATTGGAGGTGCAAATAATAATCTCTTCTTGGTTTGCACGATTCTGGAGGACTTTAGATTTTGGAGCTCATATTTTTTCATTCTGTAATTCACTACATGCATCTCCACAGGGTTAAAGATACTATAGGTAAGACCTTGCTGCAGTTCTTGACCCAGGCAGTATTTTATGAGTCAAGGATCTGTTATATCTTTAAACAAAAATCTTTTGTGTAGCTTGAGGATCAGCAGAACTTAAGTATATATTGAAGAAAGTCTTTTAATGTGAAATTGAATTACAGATTAAAAAAAAAAAAAGGCAAGCAAAAGGTTGTACAAAACATCCCCAAGTGCTTTGATTGCAGACAGTTGGAAGCAACTCAGTGGGGACTGGAAAAATACAAAGTATCAGGCACTGAGAATTACTATGGATTGAGAACTGAAGTCCTCTTATCAAATCATGAAATCAGCACTAAAAGCTGCCCTATTTCGTTCAAGGTGGTGGAATAAATTAGTTTAACAGCTATATAGACAGCAATTTTTTAATTCCTTGATTTTAGCTACATTGGCACTTAGCTAAGAAATATCTGCAGCATCCATATCCTTTGATAGGAAGGCAGGGCAAGGCAGAATGAGTGATTGCATAGGGTAAGGATAGTAAAATGCTTAAAAGACAGCAAAAAATGTGCACCAAGATTATGTCACTCTGTGTCTAAATCTCCTTCATGATGTTTGTGTAAGATTCAGCTGAAAGCAGATTGCAGAAACAAGTTGTGTTTCATGGAATCAATACTTGTTTTACCTGGGATCTGCCTCTGTTTCCAGATGCTAAAAGGTAGAAATTTCACTGAGAAATGTTTCTGTTCAGCAGCAATCCCCAAGTCTGAATAAACCAGTTTTGTTGAGAGTGTTTTAAAAGAGCTGATTATCCTCTGCAGAAAGAGAATTGTTGCCTAAAGGGAAAGCATGGAGATGGGCTGGGGGCCAGTGAAGATGGCAAGGCACCTGTGTTGCTACTCAGGCCTAGAGGATATTATGATAATCCTGGGAAAATTCAGAATACCAGGACAGGAAAAAAAACCCCACTCAAACCAATCACAAAACTTACTGTGGAATAATCCCTTTCAAGAACCTATACAGAGCAAAAACCCCTAGGAATACTGTCAGTATTTACCACTTTGCATTCAAGGATCTCTTTAAAATATTTCAGTGTTACTGTGGAGAGTTCCCTTTCCTTCTCTCCTCCCATCCCATTTTGTGCTCAGACACGGTAGTTTACAAACAGCTGTGATCTGGAATAGATCTCATCCATGCCAGTTTGTACAATATTACCGTGCCAGGTTCACAGGTGAGGTAGAGGAAGTTCACACTGGCTCAGCACCCAAGACAATCCCTACTGAAACTAATGGCAAAACCCACATTCAGGTCAGGAACAGCAACATCAAGGCCATCGTACAAAGCATTGTGTTAAAAAACTCTAAGACACCCAACAGACATAATTATTCAATCTTTTTACCAACCTGGTCTCTACCAGATTTACAGGGAAATTAAAAATATTTTCTAATTTTTATCTAATGAATTACTAGATGGAAATGAAAACATCCTCAGGTTGTTATATCTTTTGAGGCTACAGCTTTCAAACTAGAGGGTGTCTTGGATCCTCTAAGGTCCTCAGTCTTTCAAACTAGATGTCTTATTGGAGAGGTCAAAGGCACAGGTATGCTGAGTCCTCCAGCAGTGACTGGGGGCTCACAGAGGGTGTGAAGCCTTGATGAATTTGTTTTGTGTGACCTCCCCTCTGATGCCTAGGGACACTTTGTATTGATTCCACACAAGCCAACCATAAGGTCACTTCAACAGCTCCTATTGATTGCTTTGCCAGACGTGGGCAGTTCAGGGAAATCTTAAACAGGGTGACAAAATTGTCTTCAGAGCCACTTGGAAAAGCTGTGAATGAACCAGCCAGAACAAGAATCTGTCACTGGAAGCAGCTCTGGGTAGTCATACTAATCAAGGTATTAACTTTGTAAATTTATTCTCATATGTGGCAAAAGCAGCTGAGTAATACCCATACTTGATGTTGTTACACAGCAAATTCAAAGCACTGCTTTGCATTTTATCTCTCACCATGGCAACTTTGGACATTTCTTGCCAGTGTAAATCAGGAGCAACTCTACAGGTTTTATACCATTACAAAAAAAACCCCCAAATCCACACACCCATACCCACCAAAAACAATCTAAAAATAGACTTAAGGGAAATACCTTCTCTGCAGAGTAACATAATTATGCCTCTTTATTTATATATTTCCCCTAATTTTGGTGACATGCATCTGTTTAGCTCACTATGAACAACTGAGTATGCTTTATGCAGATTTCACAACAAATCTCCATAATCCTAACTCTATACATGAATTACTTACATATTCATTCTGTCTCAGAGTTCAAGCTCAAAAAGAGCTGGACTGTTCTTTCAACTACCTTTTCATTTCTCCAGTTATACTTTATAAATACAGATAATTTGCATCACCATAGGGCATCAAGAACCACTTGAACATATTAAGAACTTATGAGTTAAACACTTTCTTGTCTAGTTTCCTAAATTTTAAGTCCAGTTGAATTTTTTTCTGTTTTGAGCTTGACCATCTTCTTCCCAGTATAAGGATTTATAAGGTTTCCCTATTATAAGGTCAGAGATCCACTGTCACAACTGTTGGGGCTATGGGTCAGAGTTCTCTTTTCTGGTGCTGATGGATGTTGTTGTCATTCATTTGCAATTTTTTGGAAACTGGTTTTCACAGAGATTAGAGCAACCTCTAACCAAGTTTGTTAGGACAACTATCATACCAAATATATCACAGCATAAATTGGAAAGACAATTTTGAAAGTAACAGACAATTGCATCTTGAAAGAGCTAGGTCTGAAGCACAGAAGAGAAAAGGCTATTCTTGACTTTGCCTTAAGTAACTTTCTGAAATAATTCCTGTAAGTAAGAATGATTGACCTGCTACAGAAAAAATGTAATTAAATTTGACATGTTTTGTGAGACCAAACTAAGTGGTACTTTGCAACACTGGAATTCAGGAGCCAAAATTATTTTTAAATGAGAAGGCTATAGCAGTTGAAAAGACAATGAAGTAAAAAGAACAGAAAACAAAAATCCATAGGAAGCAGTCTGGACACCATACTGTTAGACAGTCAGGGGAAAGCTCTGAAAACTGGTATACTAAATCAACAAAAATGCAATGAACAGAGTAGGTTTAAATATGAAGTTGGCCTTGAAGCCACTTTTTATCAATGGAACTCAGATTATGGCAGCGAGTAAGATTCCTAACAACGGCTGCCTAGGAGGCTATAATTCCAATCTGATTGCCAAAAATAAGAACTAAATACAGTAAAACCCAAATTTTGGAAGCTTAGCAGAATGCATGTGGGATGTCAGTACCCCCAGAGATCTTTCAGTGAGACAATCATTTTACTTTGCTCTTTAAAGTGAGAATGAGAAACCCATATACAGCACTGAAGCAGAAAGCAGCTTTTGAGGCATTCCCAAAGATACAGATATCAAAAAGTCTGCAAGTAGTGGGTATAATGAGAAGACTGAAGCAGTGCATTGCCTCTGCATTTCGTACCTTTCAAAACACACATCTCCACTACTGCATCCTTGGAGGGCTTCTTGTGGAATTATATTTAGCCTGGGTATCAGGAGCTCAGCTCTAGCAGCATGGGGCTCAGCATGCACTAATTAGTCAGGCTCCTCAGAAAGCTCTCGCAGGCCGCGCTCAGCCCTGCTGGCACTGAAACACACACCAGCCCAACAGCTCCCTGCTCTTCTGGAACTGCACTAGGGAAGGCCCTGCAAAAAATGCATTTTGCTCGTGTGTGCTTGAAAACAAGGCACCAGGCAGCTGGGCATGAACATATACATTTATTCCATGTTACGTCATATCTTTATTACACCTTCTCTATTTATGTATATAGAGAGGCCATACACCTATATCGTGTCTTCTGGCTTTTTCTTTGCTTTTCTTCAGCTGGAAGTTGTATGTTATGCACAGAACAACTGCATAATGAATAACAAAAGCATGTTATTTAATTCTCATGGGGGAGACCAGCAATTACTGTATACTGACTGTTCAAGGGTGTTATTTTTGTAAACAAGAAAGAAACTAAATGAGCATAGAATTCATCATTAGGAAATCATCTCTTATTCAATTAATACACATTCAAGAGAGCCCCATATGCATGTGCTCTAGTCAGTGAAGTACTGCAGGAAAATAGGAAGAGATCTCCCAGGGTGCAGCACACCCTGCTTTCTCTACCATATGCCTTCTAAATATGTTCCTCTGTGTCACTACACTCACAAGGCAACTTGCTGATTCTTGGCAGATTGATTCTGATACATTAAAAACATACAATTCCTAAAGAATAGGTTTTTCCCTTAGCAAAAAAACCAAAACAAAAACAAACAAAAAACAACAACAACAACAAAAAAAATCACTGAAAAAACCAAGCAAGAAAACCTGCCAAATGACCAAACCAACAAAGAGAAACACCCTTATGAAAGTGATCAGTGAATTCTGGCAACAGGTAAATACTTCCAAAAGCTGGAATAATCTACTCTTTCCAAATTATGGCCTCTACAAGATCCTGAAAAACAGAGCTTGAAAAACTTTAGAGACTCCATGGTACATGAAACATATCAGGAATATTTATTGATTGAGTTATTATAATAAAAAAGTTATTATAAAGAAAGCATGACATATAGAGGGGAAGACATAGACTTTCAGATTAGCCTAAATGTGGATAAAAGAAGTTAGTGAATTTTCAATAAGAAAATGCTAGAGGAAGGCTAAGGAGTTCAAATAATAAGCTGCTGGTAAAACAGATTTTAAATAATATGTGAAAATTTACATTTATGGTCTTAATTTCAGCACTGTTCCATAAAGTTGTACAACAAATTGAATAGGAAACTTTGTTCTTAAAAAGAGACTTCTAAAGGTCTTCCAAATAGTCATAGAATAAGGAACCACTAATTAGGAGAAGATGGGAATATAAAGGATAATGTTATATTAAATTCAAGCTATATTAAATTCAAGTTATATTAATACATTTTAAGGTGTGTGTGTGCCTATGTGTTATAAAAGAAGAATAAAGATGAACAATGAGGAATTAAGGCTGGAAGAAAATAAAAGTGGTAATAAAATAGCATCTACAGGTGGTAAGTGAGATTAGAAATGCAAGAGTTGAAACATTAGCAATCACTTTTAGAAACTCTTGGAGAATTGAAGAGGTCGCAGTTGATTAGAAACCAGTGATTTGTTTCAGTACTTTGAACAGCTTTCTTAAAATTATTTAAAATAGCTGCACATCTGCAAGTTCTACATTTCCTTACTGTGGGCTCTAAAACACAAAATTCAGCTTGTGTGTTGTCTGATTCCTGAAGTTAAAATGAGCAGGAATGCTTTTCCCAACGAGTCAGGAGCCTGAATTTCTAACCCCACAGCCTGTGGTTTCCCTGAGAACTGGCAGGACTTGGGGATACTAAAATGTTCTAGTGCTTAGCATCCCTTTGTCCAGCCATGAACCCCAGAATATTTCATCATGTTTTATCTGAACTTTTGCAGTCACTGATGTCCTAATTACAAACTGTGCTGGAAAGTAGTTTTAAAACCAGTTCTATAAAGTAGCAAATTCCATTGAGTCCAATGGGCAGAAACAATATTTAAAGTTTGTGTAAATTTAGTTATTCAAGAAACAGACTTGGAAATAGAGACAGTCATAAGACCACACATTATGTGATATAATACATTTTTTTTCAATATCAAACAAATAATTCTTAATACAGAACCTTTTTACAAATAGCTGTTTCAAAATATGAGCAGAAAAAAGTCCATCAGCAAATAAGATAAATCAGGGCTGTAGTGAGTATTCACTGGGTAGATATGATTTATTTCCACTGTGCTCCAGAGAATCCATCAAAATCTATCACATACAATGTAGAAAAGATGGGATCTATGTTAAGAAGATTTTAGTGTTTAGAAGGCTCAATATAAATCTTTGTTCAAAGTAAAGCAAAAGCTAAACAATGTATATTATGGTAAAGGGAGTCTAAGGAGGATTCTGGTTGCAACTTGACAGTGACTCCTGCCATAATTTCATGACTCTTAGAAATTAATCATGTCCATTTTGAGAAATTCAACCATGTCATAAAAATCTCAGAGGAACAGAGCTGTCTTATTTTATATTCATAACAAATCACATAATGTGCAACACATTTTATTTATCTTGACTTAAATTCTAAACAAACAAGGCCTTAGTTCTAAAATAACACGTAATAACAAACTGTTCAGTGACCACTGATAGCATCAGCAATATAGGGCATTGCTGGAGAGTTACTTTTATTTTCCATGTTTGAAGAATAGCTTTCTGTTCTTTAGAAAAAAACACAATTGGACATTTGAATCTGAGGCTTCTATTGTGCATCTATAAATAAATCTGCTGAATACTCCATGGCTTTCACTAAGTTTCCACCTATAATCATTGTGTTTTACCTTTCTGTCCTTGGCACCAGTGAGTCCCTGGACTTGAGACTTGTCTGTTCTTCATACTCAAAGTTTCCAAAGCAACAAAAATTCTTATTCAAGCATTTTAAGAAAGTTGCCACCTTTGACTACAGGAAATAATGTAAAACATTTCTCATTACACTGTTCAAAGAGATTGGTATTTGAAGTAATTTTTTAGATTAAAAAATTGCAAGCTGTTTGCACACTCAAAATTGCATTCCAGTTATTCCATGATAACTCTTGGTATCTAATTTTTTCTTCCTCAAATTTTTGTTCAATTTTATCTATGCAGATATTTCTCTGGCTATTCACATTTAAAGATCTTTTTGAGACCATTTAGAAAATGCAGCCGCTAATGAGAGGGATGATTAAGAGGCCTTGTAGTTTGCTATTAGCATATGGAAAAGTGAAACAGTTTCCATCTGCATACCTATTTTTATCTCTCTGTTTCTCCTCCTGCCCTTAAAGTAGAACTATTACATTAGGTAATCTGCCTTGTTAAGGCATTGGAAGAGCAATCCAAAGTGAGAAGCATCCTATGACTGCTGATGGAACTGCCCAGAGAAGCAGTGGCTCCTCTGCACATTAT
This sequence comes from Zonotrichia leucophrys gambelii, assembly GCF_028769735.1. Lineage (NCBI taxonomy): Eukaryota > Metazoa > Chordata > Aves > Passeriformes > Passerellidae > Zonotrichia > Zonotrichia leucophrys. The sequence goes on from NC_088183.1 coordinate 11,401,749, forward strand.
CCTCTTTGTGCAGCACAGCTGTCTCAACTGACAACTTTGATTTTAAATTAGAGGGGTTTGGTCAAAATCTTTGATTGTATTTCAACATTTCACATAAATAAAGATGTGTACAAAGATGTCACATATTAAGCTACGTTAACTGCTATGTGTTGTATGCTAAGGATTTTCTCCAAGTTCATAGTTTAACTTCTGGATTAGAGCCTATCACAAATAAAATGTATTTGAAAATTGCTTGTGAATATTCAGTGCAGTACATCAGGCCTAATCTCCAGCCTCCAAGGTTAAATCTGCTAACAGCTTCTTATTAAGCACCAGACAAAAAAGTAAACAAATCCATCTTTAATTAGACCTTCACACTTCCCCCCTTCCCCCCTTTTTTTTCTTAGTAACAAAGACTAACCAATGCTTAGAGAATTAACAGATTGCAGAGTAGTAACAATCTAAAATGTCAAATGAGTCTAATGCTGGATTCAACTTAAAGACATAAATTATTCTTCAACCCTGCAAAATTACAATAATTTCCAAAACAACATGCATACTAAACGCCTCAAATTTCATCACATTCTGAACTAGTGGCTTTGGATTTCTTGTGTTTACGCTGATCCCAGTAAAAAGTTGCTTTCTCTCCCTTACACATTGTCTCTTTATTAAAAGGGCACAAAGGGACCAAGCTCTGACACATCATCTGCAGATGGCATCTCGCAGTGAATATACATCAGTGGACTGAAAGAATTTCTGAATTCCCTGTTTACTACTTGACCTTGACCTGAGTCAGGCAAAGACATCCTCAAACCACACCTCAGCACCCACTTCTGGACCAGCTGCAGTCAGGAGAGCTATAAGAACTTTGAAGTTTGAATTACGTAGCTTTCCTACATCCTACAAGAAAATACCTGTTCATTACTGTAAGCTAGGAATTTCAAATTAAAATATCTAATGATGTTACTTCAGCACAAGTGGTTTTATGACTTTTGAGCCACTGTAGATTATTGCTAGTCTGAGCATACCTTTGGAAAGCAAACAGGGACAGGCAGGTATCCTTTTTCCATTCTGTAAGTTAGTTTCTGCATTTATTTAAATAGATTGTAATAATATATTCAGAAAGTACTTACACAATTTGAATCAAATATTTTGACATCAAGCTAGCAGTCAAGCATGTGTGTTTTCATGGAAATAAAAAAAACCCACAAAACAACAAAAAGCTAAAAATAAACCCCCCACACAACAGCCTGACCAATGTTGCTTGCCTGGGACCATGAAAAATAGTAACAACACCAAACAATATGAAAGACAAAGAAGACAAAGCTACTTTTAGAGAGCTAGATTTTTCTTATATTGCTAATAGAATACTCTGTCTAGAACAGTATCTATAACACAGACACCATAAACTGTACTCAGGCTTCAGAGTGGCATACAGAAAGGTACTAAATGAGCAGCAAGCAGCTTCTGAACTATTTCAGCACCTGCAATATTATCTAGTTAGTATAATACAGGAAATAACTTGCCTAATTTCAGGCAAAAGGGAGATAAAACCATGTTTCATAGCAGCATCTTTATAGACAAGGAAAAGCATTTCCCTTTGGATTTACCTCTTTCCTCTTGAAAAAAAAAAAAAACTACTGCTTCATGCAGCCAGTCACTATTTATTTGCATTCCAACAATGTCTATTATCAAATATGGGCTGCAAGGAGCAGCCCTGCCCTTTCTTACAGAAATTCAGCCAGGAAACAATTTAGTTTCACAGAAACTACAGGCCTGTACACATCCTAAACACAATCAAACATTGACAGACAATCACTGACTTGAGGGTGGTTTTTTGTTTTGGTTTGAGGTTTTTTGTTGTTATTGGGTTTTTATCCACCAGCAGCTGTAACAGCTGCTCTGTATCTTCCAGTTCATCACAGTGGTGTTTCCTAGGGTGCAGATATGAACTGATACAAGAACAATCAGGCTGAGAATTTTACAGCTCTCTTGATGAGAGATGCTGACTGAAGTCAGGCACAGCCTGCCAGGTACTACTACTGCTAAGTCAGCTCATTCTTGCTAACTGGTGAGGTGTTACAGGAGACAATTTCCAGTGTAACTGCATATTCAGAACACTCTCTATTAAGTGCTGCTGTATCCTCACTCTTTCACACACAGCCACAGGGACTTGTTGCTACAAGCAGCACCTAACACCCTGTGAAATCACTTGGTACACAAGGATGCTTTTTCAGAGCTGCCTGATGCTGCAGCTCTTTATCTGGGGCATGTGTTTCAGTACCTCCCAAATTTTTAACACTTGACATGCCCAAGTAAATCTTTGAGGTGTGGATAAGGTACAGACAAAGGGAAAATGCTTAAACTATATTTAGACATTCAAGTTGAAAAAAACCTTCCTCATATCCAAATATCATTAATTTCAAAATTAGTTGAGAACTCCAAATCTTTACAAAGCGAGTTGGCACAGAATGCAGATTGGGAAGTTCAATTCAGGTGTGCCCAGTCCTGTGCACAAGAGGACACAGCTGGGGGCATGACAGAACCTTAGAAAAAGAGAACAGCAACAAAATGACAAGGAGAAAAGCTGAAGCAAGAGAGCAAGAAGGCAAATCTTGAGACTGCCAGGGGGCCAGAATGCAGCGGAACAGGCAGAGATTCACCAGGCAGAAAACCAGGCAGCAGCAGTTGCTGCCTTAATGCAGTGCTGAGCTTTCCTGGCAGATGATACTTGATGGTGCTTCTCTGTGTCAGAATCTGATCTTAAACACTTAATTATCCATTGGAGAAAGCACTAAGCAACATTCCAGGCCCTTGAGATTCCATTAAAGAATTCAGCATAAGTATCAGGACTTGATAGAATTGGAGATATAAAAGAAAGGCTATAAAGGAAATACTGCAAACCAAGTAAAGGTAAATATTTGTTTAGTTTAAGATGGAGTAGATCTTAAGGGGGAGGAGAAAATAATTATATTTTACAGCCCTTACAATGAAGGAAACAATTGGATGGTTGGTATGAAGCTAATGATATGAATTTGTATAATATTTAATAAAGATTCCATGAGAAAGAAAGACTGAATGAAGCTACCTGAACCTTTACATATAAGAGGTAAACTTTCTGAACAGAGGAGTAAAAAATCATCAATAAAGCATTACATAATACCAATAATTGAGATGCTAAATGTTACAATAAAAGATGCAACCAAAAGTATGTATTCCATTCCCATGCATTCTATTTTATTCTCACTGCATCCCTCACAGAGTTACACCATCCCATTGGGAGATGCCCCACCCAAGGGAGGAATCAAACATTCCTACCTGGATATAATCTGAGGTTGGAACACCATGAGAGCCCTGCCACTGGATTCCCAGAGGACAAGAGCTCAATAACCACCACTGGACCTCCAGAGGAGGAGCAGATTTTACTACAGGATCACAGCTTCAACAGAACCACATCCATCACTCCAACAGGACTGCAGCCACCATTTAACTGGACTGCCACCACCACCCTGACCAACAGGGCGTCAGTTCTTGTCTTAGGTTGCAATGTAAGATATAACCAAAAGTATGAATTCTATCACCCTCTTCTTAAGCTGTTGTGAAAGATAAATTGGAAATTCTCCTGGATGAGGAACAAACACATACATAATTGGTTTTATTGCTGCTGGTAGTCACCAGAATTCAAATCCCTTTAAATTTAAATTTTAAATCCATTTAAATTAGAATACAGATGGAAATCTGTCATTTGTTTCAGAGGGTCAAGAAACTCAAAATTTTAGTTGTAAATGCATATTCCATGCTCTGAGAAAGCCAGGAAGGTTCATCTCTGAATAGGCTTTCAGAACAGATCTTGAACATCAACCCAGAATGCATGGGCAACACGTAAGGAGAATTTCCTTGTGGCAGATTGGCCAACAGTCTTATTCTGCAGCCAGAGCAGTAAAATGTTATAATGTTTTCAAACACTGCAACTGAGCCTATTCTGGACCGTGCTGCTCTTTTAGTTACTAACTATCCTGATTGATTTTTTCAGCATGAACAAACAGGTAGCACTCCCCATCTTCAGTGCTTACAAAGGGTCACTTTCCCTCCAAATCAGAAATCCAGTGGTGGGCAAAAAAGAATAATACTTAGGAAAACAAAGATTGAAAATTCAAAGGTTGCTAAAAACCAGAATATGAAAAGTTCCGAGTTTATGATAGTGCTAGAAAGAGGCAACATCATTTCAGTGATCAGGTGATGGTAGAAATAGGATTAATTAAAAAAGTGAAGATAGTAAGTGATAGAAATTAAAAGTTGTGCAGCATGGACAGAGATATTGCCCTTAGCCCAACATATCTTAAAGATATTTAAGCATATTCTTAATTTTCAAGTTTGATTTCAGGATTAGTGGTACAAAGAACTCTTAATAAGTTCAATTCTTCATGTTTCAATAGGAAATATAATCATCTCAATCCACTCTCAGTTTGATTTTAGGATCCTCTCCCAGAAAGTCAGACAGCTAAGATTAAGTCAATTCTGTCATTTTTAATTAATCATAAATTTTGGAGGGTTTTTTTTAATAAAAGAGAAAAAAATAGCCACAGTATAAATGCAGTAACAAATTATATAATTCATAGTATAATAATTAGAGATACAATTTTAAAAACCAGTAATGCTTTATATGAAAAATATACAAACAACAACAGCAACAAAGCACAAACAAAAAACCCCCAAAGAGTACTAAAGGAGAGGAATCAGAGGCAATCTCCTGTCTGCTAGCATTAACTTTCTAATAAATCATGGAAAGCTGGAGTAACTCCAGAAGATTAGAAGAGAGGCAATGTTGTGTCCATACTAAAAATGCCAAAAGGGATGAATCAGGTAACCACAGGCCAGATGCCCAACTTCTGTTCTTGGCAACATAAAGGAAAGCTGCTGCAACTGTTTGATAAATTATAGAAAAATATTCAATTCACAGCTAAATTTTTTTAGAGGAAATTGGTCTGGACTAAAAGCTTGATTTTATTCTTTCAAAAGATTACAAACTTTGTTGATGAAGGTAATCATGTGCATGTAATAAACTTAATTTTTGCAAGGCATCAAAAACAAGGAGAATTTAATATTGTGCTCCATCCATGCAGAAAAAGGTACCTGATTGCTCTGGAGGGTTAGCCCTTAAATTCCTGGGACTTTCTGCTTTAAAAGACTGAGTGATAATAGCTGCAGACTGGAGCAGCCCTGCAGATCCCTGTGTCTGGCTGCCTTTGCTTAAAGTCTCACTGCCCAGCTGGTGAGGGAAGTTGTGAGAAATACAACAGAATTTACTTCAGATTCATTTTTTCACACAACAAATGATAGCGTAAAAATTTACACAGAAAATTATTTGATTAGAATACTTCTGGTCCAGATATCTGTTTTGAGTATTTTTGACCACGTTGAAACAAGAAATGTGAAAAGACTTCTGTGGCCACCACTGGAAACTCCAAAAAGGGAATTCTGCACCCTGCTTCAATATATGCATTTGAAAAAAGGTTTACTTATTTTGTGCTGTCCTGCCCAAGGCAAAATAGAGCAAATGACTTACACGGTAGACAAACCAAGTGTCTGTCCGGCTGCTGGTCTTGAAACAGGCCAGAGTTGGTTTGCTTGTTGTATTTCAGTATTCACTCACAACGAGAGAGGCATCAAGTACCAACAAATTCCTTAACAGGGCAATGAGCAATGGGAACCAATGGTTAAATGCTGCAGTCAGATAAACATTAGCTGGAAATAAGACACAGTTTTCAGTGAGATGGTTCACAGCATAGGATAAATCAGGCTGGAAGATACCTCAGTGGTCATTTAGCACAATCTTCTGCTAAAAACTGGATCAGCTCTGATTGCCTAGGGTTTATCCAGTCTGGGCTTGAAAACTTACAAAGGTGGAGACTGAAGAAGTTCCTTGGCAGCCTATTCTATTCACTGCTTTCAGGGCTGAGCACAGAGGTGAAGATGTACTACAACTAAACATTGTTTTCTGAATTTAAAAAAAAAATCTACAATTCTGAGAATCCTGGAGTCATTCAAGGATACAAATGAAATGCTACTAAGAAAGGAGCTGCTGAAAAATAAAGATAATAAACTATCCCTAAATGGTACAGCAGTTTTACTTTAAACCCACTTTTTACTCCTAATACAATCATAGAAACATCCAAGAATAATTTGGGCCATTAACTCTTTGCAATGTGATATCAACTCTTCACTAAAACCAGGTATTTCTGTAGGCAATGATGGTCAAGTAACATCAGACACTGAAAGCATAGGGGAACTATGTTATCAACATGACTTTCTAAAGATATTCTCAAGACAATGACTTTGCTTTATGCTATACAACTTGCTTTTTTCAAAAGTAGCTGAGAAAACTGGACATAAGGAGGCCTTAGTCACCAACAGATTTTTGGTTGAAAATAAAAGATGTGTTCCTATGTTGTTGAAAAAAATGTATGTAAAGCACAATCATAAAGCACAATATTGAATGTATCACTACAGGCTATCACTATTTATCAACTCATCAATAGGAGCAGGACAGGCTATTAAACTATTCTTAAGAACTCTGGTATCAGTTCTTATGATATAAAAAAGGGGAAGCCCATAAGCAGCTCAAGAGATGTAAATCTCTATTCTCTGACAACATAAAGTAAACGATTATATTTTGTAACAGATCTAACAAACTATTTATTGTTTCAGTATGGATTCTGGGTTTGTTGCTGTAGGGGAGGTTGGGAGGTTTTTTTCTCCTTCTTCTCAGACATACTGTGCATGTTCCACAGTAGAAACAGCCAGGAAGAAAAAGAAAAACCAAGGTACATCCCTCAACACACTATAGTTTCTACAAAGAGGAAATTTGCAATCCATTACTCATTCTAGTCAAACTTCCAAGGCATTGCAGATGTACTGCTTCATGTGGCTTACTTCAAAATAAAAGAATCTGAAATTGTGAATCATTTAGTGCTACTTACTTGTGCAACCTATGAGATGTCTGGCACTTGAAACTGCCCACGACTTTAATAATCAATTGGAAGATGCAGCCAATCACGTTGTCCCCCATGACAGTTTCCAAGGTAACCAACAAAGATACTGACATGGGCTGCATGCAGTGCAGAAATGCACAAAAACACTGCCACATTGCCACTTTTTTCAATACTTTGGATTGTATATTAAAAAATGCTAAAAATTCCCTAAATTAGTATTGACAAAACCAGCAGCAAAAAGGCCAAAGCAGAATTAAAAGACAGTGATGACAAATTCCTGTCTGCAGTGATTCAGGAAGATTGCAGAGACTTCTTGAAGCTCTGTTTTTCATCAGCTACAGTATGGACCCCTCCCTTCCCTGGTCAGCCACAGAAAACGAGAGCTGCAGCTCATGAGCACAATTAGGACACCTTCTCTGTTTTGTTCCTGTAAATACTTTGCTTAATTGATATTTGTTTGTGATCTGCCTTCATCATGAGACAGTATGACACACTGTTTTTTACATAGATTTATGCTAAAACTTTTAGCTCTCAGCCCCCAAGAAAACCCTCCAGACAAAAAAAAAGATCAATAGTACTTTCCAATTTATTCATTAGAAAAGCTCTCCTCTCACCCCTTCTTCCTCACCCCATCTCTCAATCAAAGCAGAATATGCAGGGGGAAAAATTTTTGTTTGGATTTTTGCCCCCCTTCACATTCACACCAGAATTCCAGAACCTAGTTTCTTTTAATTAAAATATCTCCAAAAAATCATAGTCTGGGCAAAATTAATCTTGGAGCCAAATTGAGCTTCTGTTACTTAAATGCTTAAAATTGGGATTTAGCAACACAGGGGTTCTGTGAAAATAGAATTGAGCATTGGGACTTTTTCAATAGCTATTATTAAGAATAAATAACTGACACCTGATAATTGGCTCTGGTACATGAACGTTTTGCTGAGAAGCACCTGGACACAGCTTCTCTCATTCTGAACCTTCCCTGATCAGAGATTGTCAGTCACATTTCTTGGTGCAAAGCCACACAGTGGATAGACATCACTTTCCCCACAATCTGATCCAATCCTGAGGCTTGAGTTTTCTTGTGAATTCATCAAAACCCAAACCTTTGATCTCCAGAAAAATATTCTTCTGCATCAGGAAAAGAATGCTTTGCCTTATCCAAGAAAGCCCCAAAACCAAAGCAATCAACCCCACCATCCTAGAGTGACTTGAAGATGTTTGTATCCCCAGTTGTCTGTTCTGTTTATGCTGGATATTAAGTTCTGCACCTTTAGGACTGGTTCCCAGAGCAAGGGTCTAATATTATTCATTTTTTATGCTTATGAATACTTTGCTTGTTAAATAAACAAATTTTTTCCACTTTTCTCCAACGCAACCTTTTCCTGAACCAGCTGGGGGAGTGGCTGCTTGAATCTGCTTTCTAGAGGGTCCCCTTTGGAAGTTTCCTCCCAAATTTGCCCTAAACCAGGACACCCACACCCAAAACAAACAAAAAACCAAAGCAAAAAACCCAAGCCACACACAGACTCCAGTCACTGGAACTATTTCTCTCTACTCTGCATATCATGAAGGCAAGCCCTTCGTGAAGATATTCAATTATCTTTTGTTTATAAAAGTGCAGAATGCCACAAGCTCACAGATTGGTCTAAGTAGTTTGAAATGTGTTAGCAACTCAAATGATCTGAGTAATTTTAGCCAAACTGGTTCGGTTATTAAATTTAAAAACTGTGCAATAATTGCTAAATAATTTAAAATGCAATAGTATTTTTCAATTACTGAAAAATTTAACACGAGCACTCTCTAAGATAACCAAATATATAAGCATGAGAGTAGCTCTGGTGTTGGCAATCAAGTCTTAATTTTAATTACATGTACATCCTATTAAATCTTGCTGTAAGATAAAATGGTTTCAGAACATAACCCTAATTCATTTATATTCCACAAGCCTTGTGCAAGAAGAGGCCCAGTGAAATCAACTTCCTGTGTTGTTTAATAAACAGCTTTGTAAATAAAAGAAAGGCCAAAGTTTGAAAGCAAGGTGTAGGCAATGAGACTGCAATAATCCTTGTTTGCACATGCAGGCAGGATAACAACATCCTTAGCCATCTGTCAGCAGAAATACCAGCTTTTATTCCTCAGCTCTGAAAATAGAGTTTTTAAACTGTACCCTGAAACTTCATAGACTACAATAAAAAGTAAGATTTATTTTTATTGTCCTCACACTATGTAGTAGTAAACAATAACAACATTTCTTGGAAATATAAAGATGAAATGCTCCTAGCTTGCCCATTTGCTTTACATTTCCCCATCTATTCTGACTGCATTGGGTGGGAGAAAGAATGTGTTTATTAAAAATTTGTATGAGAACAGATTGACCCAAATGTCTGTTACAAAAATAGATTATATTAGCTAGAATGAAGTGTATTTCTTCCATGAAATCAGCAACAGCCTTATGAAAATGTCAGCTCTTATATATACATTCTGATGCAGGATAAGTAAAACTCTTTTTCAACTCTGAAAATAAATACATTAGAAAATACTTTGCTTTGTGCTATGAGCATGCAATATAACTTGCCTAGAAATACTGTCCCTGCAATCAGTTTCCTTCAATGCTGAGTTTTATTCATCACTCTTGGTAGACTACCAAAATAAATCCGTTTCAGACAGTCCTTGAAAGTCACTAGCACTTAAAATTAGCAGATAGGCATTTGCCATGATCCGTGGTGATCCTGGTAGACCAGTCCAGAGCTCCTTGTGTCTGGTCAAATCATCCCCAGCATGAAAGCACAGCAGATTATTCTTGTAGATTTAGGATATTGCATAGTTTCACTGTAGATTTCAAAGGATAGGATTTCAAAGGATAGGACAAGTCTCTTGCCCTAGAAACCTCTGCAGTGCTTCCATTTCATCCTGCATGTCAGAGGGAAGCCAGGACTCCCTGCCTACCAGACACCATTTGAGCGTATGAAAACATTAAACCTGCAATGGGTTGCAACCTGCCCTATCAAAGATTGTACAGTTGTCTGTATTCCACCCTTTTTTCACAACCATTTTTCATCTAGAGCAATGCCTACTTTAGTCTCAATAAGTTACAGCTATTTATCCAGGGTTTTCTAACAATTAGCTAACACAAGAGCTGTGAGATCTGGGTTAGATAAAATTCATTGCAGAGTTGGGTATCAATTTATTAATAATGATCTCCAGCATGTTTCACAGTGGCACAGAATCTTTGCAAATGGTCAATTCATGCTAAAAAAATACAGCAGAGAAAGAAACAACACAAATAAAACAGGAACCTCTTTGGGGCCTAAGCATCCAAGAGCAGCTAACAAGAGTTAATAAGGTCACTTACTGTATATCATCCACAGGCTATTTCCCTCAGTAGACCCTCCTCCACACATTGCTTGCAATTGCTAAAACATTTACAACTCTATATTTATGTGCAAATGACCAATTCATTATTATTTCTTCTAGCAAAATATTTTGCTGGCCATGACTATTTAACCACCTTCTGCTTTATACATGTGTATGCAGGAGAAATGCTACTGGCCTACTTAAAATCTACTAATGCTGCTGCTTTGTGTTCCCCCTTTACACCTTTCAGTTAATTTACCAACATCACAGGAGTTACCTCTTATTTCTTTCATTTCCTGAATAGATTGTCCCAAAACCTATTGGGAAGCATCCAAGTATTTACCAGGTGGAGTCACCGGCTGTTAAATTTATGTGCTATCTTTTCATTAATAATCTTGCATACAGGATTTTCTTATTGAAATGCAGGTATCAACCTGTTCTGTGTTTTATATGAAATGATATCTTCAAACACCCTTAGTGATTAATATTAAGGAAAACTCCCTAGCCTGAAAGCTCAAATTTAAGTATTAATGTTAAGGCACTAAGTTTCTGGGTTTTGTATAAACTGATTCATTATAAGAATAGGTGTTAAAAATTAGTACGTAGAATTGGCCTGAGACCATACCAGCATCCCTACTAACCTTATGAACATTTTAAGAGTGAAGATTTGTATTTATTATGAAGCCAGGAATATACTGCACGTATATTTAACATTAAATGATGCACCTGGAACTCTCTCCCATGCATTCAGTTGAATAATATCAAGAAAAACAAATGATAACACCAGTTGAGACTAGAAAGAAAAACACTGTCCACTCTTCCCTTCGGTGTTGTGGCATGTCATCATAACAGACAACTGCATATGAAGATGGCTTTCCAATTGTATTGTCCATATGAGTAATGTGTTAAATAAATCCATAGAATTATTTGGATACTTGTTTTAGAATAAAAACATGGCAGTGTGGGCTTTACTCATCCCTAGTCCCTACTAGTGTGTAAGCTTAAAAGTAGAAAAGCTTAATATATATATTTAAAAGGAAAAAAGCAAACACCAAACAAATTTATGTCTCTCATTCTGTAGGAGTTTGTTACTTAGCAGATTATTCCATTCCTACAAGAAAATAGCTATACTTACTTAGATTTATGATTATTTAATTTTAGAAAATATTAGAATTGGTATTCAGCCAGCAATATTTAATAGTCTAATTTCTGAAAGAAAAAAAGAAATGAGAAAAAGGAAAGCTGATGAGAGCACTGCAATTGCGGTTACATTGCTTACCAAATTAATTATGTTAGTGAAAAGTAATATGCACAGATGTTTCTACCAGGCCATCCTGACTCAATGTCACAAATAATTTTAATATTCCCATTGAACAACCCTCTCCAAGGTTGAAATTCTTGTTAACTTGAGGACTTAGCCTTAAAAATGTGATTTTCCTCCAGTAGCAGAAAACAGAAGTCTGCCTATAGCTTTAACAGATTTTCAACTAAAGTTGTGTGCCTAAAGATGTAGAAGATACATATGGGATTTATAGAAGTGACTAAGTGAAATTCAGTGGGAAGTAGATACTGCTGTCTAAATTGCCTTTAAATAATTCTGTTAAACATCTGACTGTATCGTCAAAGCACCTAAATAGATCTTTCTTTAGTAAATGCTTCTCTTCATCTTCAGCATTGCTGGACAACGTGCTCAGCTGTTAAAGAGATTTTCTTTTTGCTTAGCAGTCACACCAACATTGAGATGTTAAGAGGCAATGAGTTATTTAGAAACATTATTTGAAGTAACTAAAAAAGTAGAGTGTCTTGGAGCCCAGAAGTCATATTCCATTGAAGTCTCTCAAATTCAAAACCAGAATACTGCCATGTTTTTCTACTTAGCCTTCATTGTACAAAATAAAGTCTTCATTTAGTTTCACTGCTTTCAAAATAAAATGTCTTTCCAATGATTTGGTTACACTTATTTTATCATTACTTTTTGGGGGTCATGTCCAAATGATGTGCCCAGGAGGAGAAAAAATAAGAAGAAAGGAAGAGGTGACAGTATCATAGACACACATCTGAGACAGTAATTTATCTTTCTGAGTTTCTTAATTTAGATTCAATTTACAAACCAACAGGAAAGTTATTTTGTCATCATTGGACCTGGGTTGTTTGAGAGAAGAATTCATACCAAGCAAGGCATCTTTGTCATCAGGCTCTGCCCTGGAGAGGATGGGGCATGGAGGAGAACAGCTTCTGCCTCCCTGCTGCTACAGGGGCCAGGTGCCCATCCCTCCCCTCTTCATTCCCTCTGCAAAGCCTCCTTCAGGTCATAAAGTCACAGTTAAACTAGGAAAAACGCCATGTGCCCATATCAGACAGATTTAATGCAATAGAAGAAAGTATTTTCCAGCGGTATCTTCCACCTTGTCCTCCATGACTGAGATGACACCAATTATATGGGAGTTTCTATTTCCAGACACAGAAATCCTCAGAACAGGGACAAAACCAGCTGAACAGCATCCACCTGTAAATGGTCACTCAAGTCAATACTTCCAATTCAAATGGTGTGAGGAAAATAATCAAGTGTGGTTACCCAGAAGGACTTGAAAGATAAGTGAAAGGCATGAGCTGTCATCAACAAGCCTACTAATTTTTAGTCACCTGTCCAAGTCTTGATAAAAGAGATCATATTTGCAATCAGGAGTTGAAGTTAACAGTGAAAGGCAGCAAAAAACTGTTGAGAACTCAGTACAGCAGATTCTTAAGTGACTTCTTAAAAAAAATTAACAGATATTTTGGTTTTACAAAGGAAGATCATTAAAATACACAGCCTTTGAGTACTCTAGTTACCATGTATGGCTTTCTCTTCCAATGGTTTTCTTATTCCCACTTGAATGAAGGGAGAGAAGCAATTTCTAAAGCTCTCTGAAAGCCCAAGGGTAAGTGTTAACTATTCAAAGTTAAGTTCTGCTCCTACACATTCACCAGAAAAGCCTCACTTAGTCCACTCATCTTTCTCCATAGATATTCTGGCAGCCATGAATGAAATTTCTCCTTCCAAATAAGCTGCTGCTCATCATCTGACAAAAGAATAACTCTACAGATCTAAAGACATGTTTGCAGGTTTTGCCCACTGCCCATTTGTTCTACATTGATTCCACTACAGCTTTAAACAAATGTCATCAAGTTTTGCTGTTATTGGTGAACCTGTGCTGTCAAATTTTTTTACAATCAGGAAAAAGAGATGTGCTTTAAAATTTGAGTAATGAGAATGTTTTAAATAAGCGATGTTAAAACAACACCTTGCGCTCCAGAGTACTGGAAAGGTCTCCACATATTCAGATTCCATGACCCTATCTAGCGATCTAATCAGTGGTCATTTATCCAAAATTATCTTGTGATTATATATTTGCAGCTAGAATTTCTTAAATCTCCGCATAATGCTCACCTTGAGTGCATTAATGAGCTTCCTTAGTCACATGACACTTTGAGCATCTTACTGACAGGCTCCATTCTGGTCATGCCTTGATAAAGTGACCCTTGGAACTGGACCCTTTTGAGCTACCACAGCCTGCAGAAGAGAAGGACGGCAATGAATCAACAGTCCAGTTGATTGGTACAAGAATTGGAATTGTACTATGGTAGTTCTGGAATACTAGAATTTTTATTTTTTAACATTCAAGGTCAAAAATAAAATGGCAGGAAAACTGAGTATGAAACTTCTGCAGCTTAACCTACTTGCATACAAAAAGTAAAAAAATAGACCAGTAGGGGAAGCCTTACCTTATTTTTACTAAGCAAAAAAATTAGAGGCTTTGAAACAATCAGGAGAATCAAACTGAAACCTTGAGCAAAAGATGATAAAGTGCAGAATTCCAACTTAATTACTCTAGGGGTAGTTTTCCCTTGAATTATGTTTTAGCTTTCAGTTTGGATATTTCAGAGGAAAAGACAATTTTGTGAATTCTGTTGATTACATTATTGTGAGTTCCAAAATAAAACTAATACTAACATCCAATGCTTGCTCCCTTACCCAAGTGAGTTCCCTCACAATGGGAGAGTCATTGTTTCAGAAATGAAGGGCAGAAAGATTTGTAAGGAGAATTTGCTTATGTTGCAAAGGCTCCTGAATTCTCAGTCCTCTCACGCAATCGAGGTCTTCTTTAAATAAGGAAAAGTTATTCTGAATTATCAGGTCTCATTCTGCCCCATTAACACAGTTTTAGAATTTAAAAATCTCTCTCATTTGCCTCAAGAATTATTTTTTAGTACCTAAACTGTATTTGCTGACAAAACTGACAAATTTATCACCTGAAAGAACTAAAATGATCATCAGTTCACAGTATTGAAACTGAGAAAAATTAATTAACTTGAATACACACATGTATTGAACATAACATCTGAATGTGCTGAAAGAAATAACTGTCCTTATAGGGAATGAAGCACATGTGACAGATGTAATTGTACACATCAAACGGCAAAGTTATACCAAAAAGACCAAATATCTTTCTTTCAGTCCACCAGCAAATTTCTTTTTAGTTTCACTCATCGTCTTATCCACCTTCAGAACTATTCCAAAGGATCTGAATTTCTTCTTCAATTATCTCTGGCATTATTCAGGAAATTTAGGTATTGTATGCCCTAATAGTCATCCAAATAACTGAAAAGATTAGAGGAACACAAAGATAGATGAAACATCCCCACCCCAATGGTAGAGTTGTACTGAAAAAGACAAGGGAGGTCCCAAAAGGACTCCACAGATTGAAAGTTAAATCACTATCATATATCTCTACTGTAGATCAACTAACGATTTTACTCAACTGCACTTAAGCTTAATTTTTAATGTTTCATTAAACTGGATGATATATTTGTGCTATGATTCTGGAAAAAATTTAAAGTATCATTTCTTATTGGAAAAATTATAATAATGGAAAATTAAGAATGAGATTTATCAGAAGACAAAATGAGGAAAACTTACTAAAAACTTGTTTTAGAGTATTAAAACATTGCTAGCAAAGTAATCACAAAATTGAGACTTCTCTTGGTGCATGAAATTACAATATTTTAGGAATTATGCAAAGATTGAGATTTAGATAGGGCAGGTTTTTTAAATTACTTAGAAGTACTACACTTGCCTGCAGTATACACATTTAAATTAAGACAATGTGCATTTCAGTTGGTTACATAACATCTAACTTAGTTGATTGTTAAAATAAACTGAAAAACTCAGCACAGAGCAGTGGAAGACCAATGTAATTTTCTTCATATCTTAAACATTCTGACACCATTGTTGCTGACTTTGGGTAGAAATTAACAAATCCTGATATAATGAATGTAGATCAAAATTTGATTTTGATAACAGTTCAGCATAGTTCAGATAGAAGAAAGCACATAAATATCAGCCTGATCTTCACCTTGGAATAAGTAACAAAACTTTCAGACTGCTAACTTTAAAACAAAAAAAAACAGGATCAGTCCTCCTAATGAGCAAAAGTTACATAATGATGTTCAGATAAAAGTAAAAGTAAGCTGGGAAGTTCAAGCAAGAGCTGAGTAGATGGCTGGCTGGATTCACATGCAGCTGCGTACATAGTTTTTTCTCAGATAAAATATTTCAGTAAAATACGGCACAGAGTAAAGGCACAAAGATATTCTTCTTGGATGGTTCTCTACACTCCAACTGGGATTCTGTTGTACCACAAAAAGCCAACTTCAAGACCAGCAGCTTTCCTATCAGGAATTTCTAGTGCCTCTAGAGCAGCTGATCACCAATAATCATGCAAATCTCAACCAATGAGTTAAAGATGTCAAACCCCACTTTCCTCTATACCTACAACACAGAAATTCAGCAGATTGTGGATAATAAATCTTATGAACCCAACCAAACTTTGCAAATGAAAGTATATAGCAGACTTAAAAGGTAAAGTAACTTTGATAAGGG
Source organism: Zonotrichia leucophrys gambelii (assembly GCF_028769735.1). NCBI lineage: Eukaryota > Metazoa > Chordata > Aves > Passeriformes > Passerellidae > Zonotrichia > Zonotrichia leucophrys. The sequence goes on from NC_088183.1 coordinate 11,417,997, forward strand.
TATGGAAAATAATAAACATTTTATTAGGACAACTTTGAAGCACTAATGCCTCTAATTTAGGGAATTTATGAGTGAAATTACACAATATTTGCTGCTGTAGTCATAACCAAACTGTTAAAATTTTAAAGACTCCTATTGCAATAATTTTTTTGTGAAATATTTAATAAGTGCACATTAGTACTAACACAATTAATTAATGCTAAGAAGCAAAACCATTTAATAAAAATCAGTGATGCATCACCTGTTAAAATCAATAGATTTCATGATGAATGTTCCTCTCCCTAACATTGTGCCTATATATTATAGGGCAAAGGAAGCTGAAAATAGGATTTTTTCAATAATTTCAATTAAACCAATATAGTCTTTATGCAAATTATCCTAATTGGCTGTAGCACGCATTTGGTGCGTTGCAGAACACGGAGGTTTATCTGTGTGCTGAGGCAGCCCCAAGCCCGGTAAGCGCCCGTCAGTGCTGCCTCCAGCAGATGGAGACAGGAAAACAAACGAGATGGGCGCAGGCAGCAGCTGCTGGTCAGCTCCGGACACCTGACACGGTGCTGCTAGGGACCTGCAGCTGTCAGAGACATAGGAAAAAACGTGTTTTCTTTTACTGCTCTTCTTGCCAAGAATACCTTCTCTCCATCAGGTACTCGGGGCACTTTCAGTAGGAATATTTCTGCAACTGCACTGTGGCCTAAAGGAGGCTCACTGCTACTCAGTCATTGTTGTGCCCCACTCCTCTCCTTTCCCATTTCCTCTAGAATTTCACATTCTCTGCTAAACACTGCCACACAGACTGTTATTGTTTCCTGTTGTTCACTGTGAGAAACGCTGGTTGTGTTGTGCTCTTTGTGGTGTTTCAGGTACCTCGTGCAGGCTTGCACATCTGGATGTGCAAGGCAGATCAGAGAGGGTGGGAGGAATCCCAGAACAGCTGGAGTTGGGAGGGATCCAGAAGGATCATCCATCCAACTCTCAAGTGAATGGCCCAAACAAGGATGGAACCTTCGACCTGGGTGTTAGCAGCACCATGCTCAGCCCACCTGGAAAGTTCCATTTCACACAGTAAGAGTTTCCCTGATGAGAGGATGAACTTTTGTTTAGGGTTTAGTCTTTCTGTCCTGCACCAAACCTTTCCTCCCATTTCTAGATATGGTTTTTCTTATACATGGAGAACATTTTTCTTCACTTTCTGATAAACAGTATTAAGGCACTGATCTAAAACATGAAGAAAACAAAAACAACTACAAGAACAGAAATTCCAGCTACATAAATAGAAATAAAACTTCATGGGAAGATTGGTCAAACAATGGAACAGACTAGCCAAAAATGTTCTGCAAACCTATCCTTGAAAAAGCTGAGATAGATGTAAGCATAAGTAAATTGATTTGACATTGAAGCTAGATCCAACCTTTGAGCAGGGTACTAGAACAGATTACCTCCAGCAGTTCCTTTCAACTGAAATTATTTTAGGTTTTTATGAAAGCATATGGCTCCTTTCTTTATTTTAGATATACCAAACAAGAAGATAATATTATAATAATACAAGGAAAAAGTAAGCAAATATGAGTTTTTTTAGAAATTTTTTTAGGACATAACAGAAAATAATCAGAACAATATTTTACTAGGGCAGCACTGTTAGTACAACTAGTATTTTATCTGTTGATAAAAAGCTGCTTGTCAGACAATGACAACTGGGATTATTTAGTAGTCTTTGGTTGCTGAAACTGACAGACATTCAACAATACTCCCACAGATTGAACAGCTAAATTTCAGTCAAAAATTCTATCTGCCATTGGTTAAGAAAATACATTCTTGAGGAAAGCTGGCAATTCCCATGAGGCATTTGATTAATAGTTTTCAAAGCTGCAGTAGATAAGCATTTCCACATCAATGAAGGCTGTCATGCAGAAACTCCACAAGAGCCAACTGTAGCAGCACTGCAGAAACTCAGATTATCATGGACTTCTGCAAGCTACATCTTCAAAATCAGAAAGGCAGACACATAAGAGAAAAGAAGGACAAGGAAGGCAGTATCATAATTACCTCTGACTGAGAAAAGACAAAGGGTTTTTGCAATGGATTTTGACATTTAGATTTATGAAAGATAACAAAATCTTGAAACACAGATGTTTCCTGCAAAACTTTGACTTTACTGCAGCCTTCCAAGAGAGTTTTCCTGATCTGTGGTCAGTGGGAGCCCAGTTAATAAGGCATGGCAAGAGTTCAGAGCTGCTGTTGTAAGGACAGAGTCCTTAGGGCAGGTTTAGATCACGTTCCCCCATTTAGGGGACCACGTGCCTGCCAAGCTTCCAAAGCCTCCAGATTCCCCTCATAGGAAGAAGTCCCAGATTCTCTGCAGCTGAGACAGAACTTCAGAGGTCTCTCAGAGTATTTATTTCAATAAAAAGTCATGAGTAAGAAATTTTATTATCATCATAATTTTTCCAACTGGCTATTGCTACAACTTATCCTTCATCACTAGTGTAGACTTTTATAGAAATTTTTACCTGAAAATAAATTTTAGGAAGAGCTGGGCCATTAACAGACTCCCATATCTTCTTGTCAGCTGTAGTTTTACCATAAGACAAGATTTACCTATATTAGCTCTTTCTCATGAATCAATCTTGCACTCATGTGAACTTTAATACACATTCTTGTAGGTTCACACTCACTAATATTAAAATTGGAATATTACACCCAAAAAAGTACACCACTAAAAACTTCAGATTTTGGGGTAGATCAGCTAAACCAGAAGCAGTTGAAGCTTCAAAATGTAAAACGATGAGCCTGCAGAGACTGCAGGCCTGCACTACATTTACTGGAATACAAAGGAGGATGGAACTCAATGGACACAATAAAAGGAGGCAAAAGTCAATTGAAAATTACTGCTGCTATATTTTTCAGGCACTACTTTTAAATTAAAAGCTACCTGGGAAAAAGTTTAGAGTATGGTGATGGACAATTCTATTTGCATAAATTTTGGATAAAAATTGCATAAAAAATAAGCCCAGTAATGTACAAAATGTACAAGGAGAGGAATGGAAATCTCTAGCAAAAATTAATTAGGCAGGAGCTGTTTTTTATCCAACTCAGGTCCCATAAATTGTTGCCATCTTACTGCAGGGGTTCCATCTGGTTGTTGCCTTATCACAAAAGTTCCATACCTTCTTGGTGTTTCTCGGGGGCATCTCCTCAGAGCACTGACTCTTTCTTATTCACAAAGCAGCCACTGACTCCAATTCCCCTCTCACCCAGCCACCCCACTCTTTTATAGCATCTTCTTCTCATTGGTCACAGCTGTGGCCTGGTAAAGTCAGGCCTGTTCCTCATCTTTGATAATTGGCCCAGCTGCAACTCCTTAGGGGTGAGATTACTTTCTGCATTATCTTTATTTTCTTATATTCTATCCCCCTACAATACATGTCCTAGAGGAAACACAGCATTACCACTTCATCAGTTCAGAAATTATACACAATAGTTTTCATCCACTGATCACCACTTGCTCCCATAGATCTCAAGGCATTTCAAAATAGACCCAGCATCCTTCTTCCTATCCACTCAAGCACTCAGACTTTAGAAAGCTGAATTTATGTTAAGAACTTAAGGCCACTGTGACCCAACACACTGATTAAACTGAGAGGAACAGCATCTGTATCTAATTTTCTACAACTGTAGCATTTGCATAGGGAAATCACATGAAAGATTCAATTAGGAATTCCATTACTGTTGTGAAGAAAGGGCTGACATGTCAGCATTAAAATAATATAAGCATTTGAATTTTTTTTTAATGCTATAAATAATTTTGTGAGAAATGGAGAAAACATAGCTATGCAAGTTGGGGAAAATAAATTGTAAGGATATATTAGAGTAAAGGAAAAAAAAATAAATCAGTATCTTCACAGAAGCCAGCATCCAAAAAGGAGGACACTGATCCAGAAATAATTATACTGGGAAATAGGATAAAGAAGATAAAAATAGCTGTCATTAAACTGTTATTTTTCTTCCAGTTGTCCTATAATGGGTTTTGTCCACTGCCTAAACTATTTTGTCTCTCATATATTACATGTATTAGCACATATATGAAAAAATGCCACAGCTGAATAAAATTGTGTTTATATGGTTATATATAAAATATATTATCTACTATATACAAGAAATAATAAACAAAATACTGCAAAAATAGTGGAGGAAATAGAAACCATTTAATTGAAGCAAATGTGTACTTTCAGATGGATTTAATTTTAAATTGATGGACTTTTTTCCTATGATCCAGTTTGAATGAAGCTACAGAAAGTAAAATTATCAACAGTGAAGCAGGAGGAGATGAATGGGAACAGAGGGGCACAATCCCATGGAACCATAGCCTTGCTAGTGAGCATTGTAATAAATCTGCTAAACTATAGCCTTGCTTGATTGGAAAATCCAGTGCCCATGTGTCGGTTTTTCGGCTGTTTGGATGGCCTGGAAAGGCCTGGAGTGGCCTTGGGACAGCCCGCGTATCGAAGGACGAGAAGAGGCTTCAGTTCTTCTTTCTGTTTTTATGTTTATTAATTGTTTATCTAAAAGATTTTCTTTCGGCCCGACAGAGGTCTGCTCAGCAGTCAGCCATGAGCACACTGTGCTGCCCTCCGGGCAGCCGCGTATCTTTATACCCATGGTTACGTGTACAATATTTATCATTTTTCCCCAATACCATTTATTCTTATTACCCGGTGCACTTTCAGTAATAACCAATCCAAAAGTGCCACCATCACCAAAGAAGATGGAGGAGAAGAAGAAGAAGAAGAAGGACAGGACACACTCCAATTCCTCCATCTTACTTCTCTAAACCCCCCTGTACAGAAATCCTAAACCCTGTGTCTCACCCTCTAATTAACTCATCCCTTCACCATTCACCCTGGTGAAATCCTCCTATCCTCATACAGGTGTCGTCTCCCGTATAGGGTCAAAGTCCAGCCACCAGACACTTCTGGCAACATTACAGGACTCCCGAGCCCCCCAAGGGTGGTCTCGGTGGCTCGGCACCTCAGGACTCAGATCCTGAGATCCCACACCCATGCTTATGCTGTACCCACTCCCTGTGCAAATTAATACTCTACAGTCTGGGAAGAAAGCACCTGTGGGTTTTTTAGTTGTTGTTGGCAGCCATAGCCACTACATTGCTCCTGCTGTGAGAGGCACAGCTCAGCTGCTGGCTCGGGCTGTCTTTGCCCAAGGCTCTGAGGCACAGCCCAGCTCTCCCAGGTGCTCTGTGCCCAAGGTCTGAGCCCTGCACAGAGCACTCACTGCCGCCCCTTCATGGTGCTCCGCAGAACCAGGAATCCTGGATCACACCTCTCCTTCCTCAGCTCTACCAACAAGAATGTTCTGGATGAAATTTCATGTTCCAAATCAGATTTTCTAAGCTTTGTCTGCATTTCTTTATTTGCAGGGTCCTGATGATGACAGTACAAGATGGGAGAGTTCACTAAGTCATATAAACAGGTGAGATTATATCATGCATATGTGAAGAACTATCAAAGATCCACTTCAATCCACTCTTGACATTGTGTTTATTTATCTTTCTATTTAAAGACTAAAAGGATCATTTTTCATTAATGTAAAAGCATCAGCAACCTGATAAGCCTCTAAGTATTATATCTGTTGTAATAAAATTACTCTGGAGTATATTTAATTATTTTACCATATATCATGTCAAAGAACATCTGGCAAATATTTGAAGCAAACAATTTATCTATTTTCTTTCTCTCCGTGTATTTCATTTCAGCCACTGCCAGATCCCCTTTCTAGTAAAGGCTATAAATACCTAGAAAGCACTTATTCTAATTAGTATTTCTATATTTTATAACCAGTGTCAAATTAGTGATTCCAAGATGCTCATCCAAGAAATACAATTTTATCCACTGTAAAAATAGTAGTAAATAGCATATACAGTACCACAAACTTCCAAAGATAGAAAAAAATGACAATAAGTTATAATTTTGAAGGTTATTGTAAAAGAGAGACAGATGATTCAAAATTCTTAAGAACGGGAGGACTACTAATCAGCACATGATTAAAATTTTGAGAGACTATATGGGTTTATGAAATTGAACAAAAATTATTTTACATGAAATATTTGGCAGAGACATGATTAATATAACAATCTTTTTTGATTCCTGTAATTTTCTATATAAATAATTCTGCATGAAATTTTTGAAATAAACCTGCATCTTTAATTATATTTTTATTCAGGATTGCATTGGAAGAGGGTACATACTATATTTATTGAAAATAAACTGCATTTTCTTGGTTTGTTGTGCTTAGGTTTTTTTCCCCTGCAACTCACACTATGTGTAAAAGTTAAAAAAACAACCTAACCAAAATTTAAACAATGCTCGCTTTTTAAGCTAAGAAAAGCTACAAAAATAGATACTTCCTTAAACTGCATTGCATTTGGCTTTATCTGAAGTTTTCAATCCATATGTCAACTGGCTGAGATAGTGAGCTCCCATTTAGAGTGAGGCACGTCATCATTTATGCCTTTAACATCTTCATGAAGCACCTTTGCCCATTATAGCAAAACTGAGTTACAAAAACTGCAGAGAAACCAGCACACCCTCCATAGGCCTCCTGATCTGCACTGCTCATTGACAGAAATAAAATAAAGTGATTCAATTTTGGGCTCTCTTTGCCTCTTTTATTATTAAATAAAATATGCCAATAGTTTTTGGCACCAACATCTAACCTTGCTTGGTTTAATCTTGTTTCTTGGATATTTTTTGAACTTTTCTGGGTTTTAACTGTTTTATTCACAGAAGCTCAGTTTCCCTCACCCTTCTGTGTTTGAACTGGTTTGTAACAGGCATTTAAGGACAATCTTTACAGATGTGGACAGCAAAGTCACAAAACTGTGGTGTTCTTTAAGAGGCCTAACAACTTCTGTTGGAAAAAAAAATAAATGCAGCACCTTGCATATAAATATATAGTGATTTACTTGCAACACAAGAAGGAGCAGAAAATTTTTGCAGTATGAGAAATTAATATTTTAACACATCTGTTTGATAGTCTAAAATATTTACAGACAAGTAAGCAAAAAATTTGACTGTAAAATACCTCAGGAGATTTACAAAGGCTACATTTTCTGAGATGTTTGGTGAGTTAATATTTTACAGCACCATAACTTTGATGATGCTAGGACTGGTGTAAAATAAAAAGCCCATTCAATATTATGATTAATATGCAGGTTGGGTGAGTACTAAGGTAGAGAGAAAGAAAAGTTGCTAACTCCACAGGGGAAATGTGTGAGAAATATAATTTGTATTGGTATTAATATAAAATGCATTGTTGTTGTATTTATTGACATTATAACAGGAAATTTCAGAATAAAATGGTTTTGATATTTTTTTACTAATACAGAGCAGTACATGTGCATCTTGCTGCTTTCTGTAATGCAAACATCTAATCTTTTCTAATAACTTCAAGCAACATTGGGAATGAACCTAATTAAGAGACACTTAAGTGGCTTATCTCTATCCAAACTGTCAACAAGAGGGAAAGATTCAGATGTCAGATGGGGTGGTTTATGCAAGCACCCAAATACTCTCCAACATGGAAGGTAAAAGAAATTTCAATATTGTGCAATGAAGGAAAATAAGTGGAAACCTTTAAGGATTACCAAATAATCCACAATTAATACTTTCAGAAATCTTGCTCCTTCCCCCTCCCCTCATTTTTTCCTCCAGAGATGGCAAAGAAGCAGGGGAAAGCCTCATGGTTATAAGCACAGGAAAATTATTTGCCACACTAAAAGGGACAATTAAAAATTTTTATTTCAAATACTTAACATATTTTGTATAAATGGTGCTCTGCAGTATGCAAGATTTAAAAGCTGGTCTAACTTGTGACTGCCAAACAACTTACAAGAGGCTCTTGCTTTCTGTTCGAGTACCCAGCTAATGGCACATTCCTAAATGCAGAGAAATACAAGTGCATGACTTTGGAACTCATGCATTTAAATGATGTATTTCAATTATATAACTGTTTTTGAGAGAATATATAAAACAGAGACAAATATAGATGAATTAATTTTGCTCAAGTGCTTAGGTGAGTATCTACAGGGAAGTGACATAAATCCAACCCCTGATCACAGGCAAGGAGTGGGAGATGGAAGGGACGATAGTGGTAACCAATGTATTTCACAGTCACTCCAGAGGGCAATATCCATATGTTTAGTATAATAAATTATATACTTAAGGAATTCTGGACCTAACATCTTATTCAGAGCCCCTACAATAAAGTAACACTTCTACATTAGCTTATTAGCTAACAAACAACTCAAAAACCAGTGACTACGAGATTCCAAGAGAAAAATATGGATTCACTAGACACAAAAAACTTATCCTGGCAATGCAGGGGTTTAAGTGACTCTAAGAGACAAATAAGCTCCACACACACGTTTTTTTTTTTTAAATCTTGTGTAAAAGGAAAAAAACAAAACCCGCTGAAGATTAAATCAGAAGTTAATTTTTAACCTTCATTTCAGTTTAAAATAAGCAGGAGTTTTAATCTTCTTTTTGGAAGAAAAAATAATGTAGAGAAATATCTTTATCTCAGAAGTAAATCTATATCCAAAACTAACATGAAAACAAATTAAATTTAACCCTAAGTCTGTACAATAAAAAAAGCTCATTAGACAATAGTTGGCAAATTCTTATTAAACACATCTGAAAGTTGGTTTGTTCCTTTAGGCTACTTTCTAAATGTGAGTTCCTAAAGACATGTGCTCAAGGAAAAAATACCAACCAGCACATTACAATCCCTTAAATAATTTGTCTAATTTATGTATCTTGTGCAGCCATGCATATGTTTGACCAGACAGCTTTACCTTTATATTAAAGATATCGAATGTGTCAATGCTCTGTCTGTACGTCCTTGGCAGCCCACCACCTCCATGGCTGAACAGAAACCCATTTAACTACTGCCACACAGTTAACAGAAAGCCAGCACAGACTTGCTGGGATTTTTTTCACTGTGCATTTGGGCTGAGCATTATCTCTAGGCTTTGTAAAAAAAGGACTGACTTACAGAAAAGGAGAAATCTTGAGACTTAACAATTGGTGTTCACTGATTATTCAAATGTGAAGGATGCCAGGCTAGAAACCATCTCTCTCTCATCACAGAGTTCCTGTTCAGTGAAAAGAAGGCATTGCCACCATTATTGCAATTATATAATCACAAGCATTACTGTTAACACTGTTGAATTCACCAAGCTCCACACCAAGTCAAGGGCAGTGAACCTGCAGTTCCCAGCACCTCCCACCCCAGGTGCTGCTGCTAAAGAAGGATTTCCTTCTCATTTGGAGCTTGGACCTTACACCTGTTCCAGACACTTATCCAAACAATCAGAGAATCAATGTGTCCCAGGTTGACAGTGACATAAGGAGAACTTCCTTCTGCTAGATTAGGACTTGGACACTTGCCAATACAGTCAAGACAGGAGAGTTTATGCAAGATCCAGAAAAACCAGAGAATGTGGAGTAGAACCTGTCTCTCCCCTACTATAAATGTCTATCCTCAGATAAAGGATTTTATTCCTGACAAATTAATGTTAGGCCTCATTGTTTAGTTGTGAATGGCTCTGTAAAGGTTTCTTAAATTGAAATAAAAATGGATAGCTACTACCAAGTACAATTAACCCAGTGAATCAGATTTTGCTTTCTGCATTGCATCTCTGAGGTACAAGAGAACACCCTCTTTTAATAACTGTGAATCTGACTACATAAATGAGATGATCTGGAAAGCCAACGAGGCTTCAAAAAGTTCAGTGACAGAATGATCACTCTGCCATCAGCTCTGCTGTCAGTGATGGTGCTTAAAAAACAGGTGACTGGGACACATAGAGGCACATGGTGACACAGTGGTATTGCTGCCACTCCCTGATTCCTTCCCTCTGCAGCTCAGGACACAGTTGCTGCAAAATATTGAGAGGTGACTGGAATGGCATGTGGCAAAAATGCCAGCAAAGAAAAGGTCTTTCTGATGCCTCAAAGAATCTATAAATGAAACAACACACACTTTTGAGATGATAATAGTATAGCAGGTAATATAAAGGCCCCAGGAGCAGATATGGAAAATGTCCACAAATGCCCACCCCCCACAGGGTGAATACTGTTTTATAAATTTAGTAAATTAGCATAATTGACAAAAATCACCAATAAGGAGCACTAGTAGTGATGTAATTCCCCCCAGTTCAGCCCCTTCTAATTCCTCTCCCCTTAGATGGGACTAAACTTTGTTGTTGAAAATGTGTCTAAAAGAGCTGTTTTTCAACCTTGGTTTCTAAGGAGAACCAAGATAGCATAGGGCTCTTGAAATGTGTTTTGTCTTTCTGCCTAGCAGGGCAGGGAATAGTCCTGGGAGAACCAGCTATGAATGCAGTAACAGGCACAGAGCTCCAAATAGATGTGTAAAGAATACACAGAATATAGAAAAGAAAAAAGGCAAAAATCATTAGGCATCATTTCAAGCTCTGGGGCAAAGGAGGGTTGCACAGTTTGTTCCAGTGTGGTTCCTGCCAGGTTTGTTTTGTGGTGTTTCACCTCTGTACAGCAAGTGAGGAGCCTAAGGCCTTCAGTTTGGTTTAGGTTGTTTGAAGATGCCTCAGTAGGAATCTTGACAGAGCCCCCAGCTTTCACAGAATGATTCATGGATACATCACATTTCCCAGAAACAATCAGTTCCTATGAGGACAGAAATACTCAGAAAACCAAGAAACCACACAATACTTGTATTGATTTGTACACACAGTGTCAGCCAGCTCTAGCTGTACCTTGAAATGCCATTTTTGTATCTGCATGGTAGGTGGAATAGGTACTAACAACTGAACAGCAGTCTGTCCCATATCCTTCAAAAATGCTTAATGAAGAATTTGTTTCATTTTCTGACCAGAAGATCTGCCAAAAGCAAGCTTCTTTCCATTACTGAAGTGTTTATGCTAGACTGCACACTGAATAATGTCTAAGAACCAGCCTGAGATTGGAAGTGTTATGGTTTTTCTGTCTGTTTGGACCTCTGACTTCCTTGGACATAAAAGCAAATACAGGTTCAATCTCCTATGCAAATAGGCTCAAATGTTTAAGCATTTAATATGAAAAATAAGAATGTATGTCTGCATATGTCTTTGCAGGTGCATAAATTTGTATGTACTAATTAGAAAATTTTTCACAGTCGCGGAGCTTTGTACAGGACAAGAATAAATAGGACAGCAGCATCTTTACCTCAGTGTGTTCCCTCAGTTCCGAGAGCTGCTCTGTCCTGTGCCAGCTCCTGGTGTTACAAGGTAGCAAGAAGGCAATTTGTGAGCAGATGACTCATCCACACTTGGAATTGTCTGTGGCAGAGTGGGGTGAGCAGCACAGGTAACAATATGTGCATATATTCTCTGAAGGCTTTGGGAGGCAGAGGAAACATTTGAAAGGGTAAACAGAGTAAACACTGTCCTTTGACAGAAAGATGAGCATCAAGGAATACCAATCTGGCAGGCATTCCACTTACACTGAATTGTACAATCTTGAAACTATTTGCCTTATACTCTGCTGTATATTCCCTGTAAAATTAATTAATTCACTGGGAAATAAAGCTTGTAAAAACAAAAGATAACAAACCTTGAAATGCAAGCTTTTCCCACAAAGCAAGAACAATTTTAAAATAAAGTTTCCCTATGACCCTTGCATTAATTTATAATCACATCCACAGCATAAAATCTTATTTCTTCTTATATAGGTATGTAGATGCTGAACAAAAATAAATTGGGGATGCGTTTCTCTGTCAGGGGCTGAACAGATAGCAGGTATCAGATTAAATACAAATATGAGAGAATCAATTGCAATCTTGAAAGCCTTTGTGCCAAATTTGTCATATTTTAACTTCCCAGTTGCCACAGAAACTTCAGCCGGACTATTTTAATTTCAAAATGCCTCAATTTCAAGAAGAAAACAAACACATTTCTCAAGAAGTTTTCAGCTGTTGCAAAAGATCTAATTTTCAGTAACAGTATTCCCAAATGAATCAGAAATCTCATTTTTCATCTCAGTGCTAATGACACCCTACAAGGTGATAAAATTAGCAGCTGGAAAGTGTAATCTTGCCACCACACTTCTCAATTTGCCATTCACTTTTTTTCAAGCCTGTTGTTCAGCTCTTGCCATTTTCTCAACAAATTTCCAAATTGTTTGTTTAATTAAAAGCCCAAAGCATATGTTGCTGACAAGCCTTTTATAACATTTTCATTATTCTCATGAGAGCTTTGTCTACCAAGAAACATCTCTTCCTGTCTCCATGATCACTATTCCTTTTTAAGCTGTGCTTAGTTCACTTATAAAGTTCAAATTTCCAACTGATTTTCTCAGATATGCTTATTTCCAAACTGGTTTGAGAATCAGCCTCATACAATTTGCTGGTTTGATCTTCTCTGATAGAGAAATTTGTACAACTGATAGTGTGAACATTTCATAAACAGAAAACAAACACAAGTGTACTCCTTGGTGCAGAGAATTTCCAAACTGCTGAGAAGGGGAATATATCTGTTTCACTCTTAAAAGTTTCAAATCCACACAAAGAAAACATTAACAGAAATTTCAAGGTAAATTAGCTCTAACAGTCTGTCCAAAGCTTATTTCAGCTCCTGAAACCATCTAGCTCTGTGGCAGTAAAGCCCCTTCTACTGCCTTTACCAAAGGCTGCTTTTAGCATTTTAGAAGGTAGGCTGGAGTATTTTAAGTGGCTTGAAGCTTTTTTAATGCCTTTGACTCTAACTGCAAATTTCTTATGAAGAATATTATCATTATTTTCCTGTAGAGAAATCCCAGACTGAAATGATAGAATTTATTGAAAGAATGCAGCCCACTGCCCAAGTTTCCTGCTCTGCCATCAGAGATCCTTCCTGCCATGCAAGAAGTGCTGGGCTAGACCCAGAGGTGAGATAATAACAGACAATGAGGATGTTCCAGAGAACAACAAACAAACGTTCTCTGGAACATCCCAGCCTGGGATGTATCCCAACCTGGTCCAAAAAGCAAATGCTAAACTCCCCCCAATTTCCAGGTAAAGGGAAAAAAAATTCTGTGTCTGACTCACATCCCAATCCACTCTTACTGAAAGAGACAAATAGTTTGTGTTTTTGCACAATAGGAGTCTAATTTGGAACAGGGTGCTATTGAACAAAAGGTAATTGACAATTATGCAATTAGCAGAAAATGTGGTTTATCTAATTCACAATAAAACAAGGGAAGCAAAAGAAGGAAGGAGTGGTTGGTGGCCCCATGTAGCACTGGCCTTTTAATACCCAGGAGATGCTTATTAAAAGAAGCTGCAAAAATAAACCTTTTAAAAGAAGACAAATTGGAAGTGTTCTATTCAGCTGGGGGATGCTGATGGGACACAGCATATGATTAATTTTATAAAGTTAACTCTTCTTGCACATTTTGTGAAGGAAATTTGTACACTGCTGTTAATATTTTGCCAAGACTTTTTTCTCTCTATTGAAAAAGGATCAGGACATTATGCTGAGAGGAGATGCAAGGTAAAACACAGAATATAGAACCCTTAGAAGTAAATAAAGTGATCCAATGGGTCCAGAAAAATAAAAGAGAAGAAATAAGGAGCCCTAAACTTTCAAGTGTATTTTCATATTTAATATTAATGTGAGCGTATTTACAAAGATGAATATTAATGATGTTTACATGCTAAGTACAGTTTTAATATTCTGAGAAGAGTGATGCACTCAAATAACTCAAACATGTCTCAGATTTAACATATGTGAAAAATGGGGTAAAGTTTCAAATGGTAGATTTTAATCAAGACCAGAGAGAAGAACATAACCCCAGAAGGTTCTGATTTGTTGAATTCCCTTTTCTTCTTTTCCCTGTTCCACTTAGTATTTCACATAAACCTTTGATTTTTCCTAGATGCAATAGTATTGTCCATGAATAAATTAATGCAGATAAATGGTTCTGAATACCAACAAACATCCTGAGCTACACCAGCCCAAGGTGAGTTCACAGAATTCACATTGGTGTATTCAGAGAGCATTTCCAGGGACTCTCAGGAGCTCATGTTTCCAACTGTTCAAAGGCAGACCTGGAGCTCTGGCAGAATGCAGAGCCCCCCTATGTGGATTATGTCACAACACTGCCCATGGCAAAAGGGAAAGGGACTCAATGACAGAGGATATCTTGTATTTTTAATTACATTATTGAATTCTCCTGGTTTTGTAGCATCACAATCTCTCTAAAACACAAAACTTTAGCACAGAACCCTCATGTTGGTCTTAATCTAGTTTTACTCCTGAATACATTATTTTCCTAGTTTCATGTGAATACATTTTTCCATTTCTTGATAATTAAAATATTTTCTTAGGAGCTGAGAAAATGAGGCTTTTGCAACAAAATATGAAAAAAAAAATATTTTGGTGTATTTATTAGCCCCTCTGTATTACCATGTAAAGAAAATGGACCCAATTCCTTTGTTTAGAGTGTAGCTAAATGATATAAATGTTACATCATTCACTGTTTTCTTCAGAAGCAATAAGGCCACACAAAAAGCTGGAGCAGCATGAACTTTTTTCCTTTAGGGCAGACTACATTAACACACTTACTGAAGGAAGGGACAGTAATGACCCAGTCAGTACTTATCAGGACAAAATTAGTAATGATATATAATCCTAGTGGTTTAAAAGTAAGGAGTTCCAGCTCTAACAAAAGTCCTGGTAATGCCTTGGTTTAAAGTCTGAGCGAAATCTGTGTGTGTAACCCTCCAAAACAGCTTAGTATTAACAAAAACAATGAATCAAAAAAGAAAACAAACAAACAAATCTAGAAATCTGAACCAGAACCAATTTTTAGTGTCCAATGTCCAGATATCAACATTTAGATACTGGATATCTCTGTACAATTCTGAAGAATTGATCAACAGGAAAACTGTTGAGGAAGGTTAAAATCCCCAATAAATTGCAAACTGTTGGGTTCCCCCCCCTCCTCAAAGTTCTAATGATGTGGAAGCTGCATAATAATCTCCCTGTGAACCATAAACATAATAAAAGCTGAGGCCATTTCTAACATAATCTCTATCAGCAAGATGCCAGCGCTTTTCCAGATTTCCTAACGGGTCCCTGCTAATTCCATGCCAAAACTAGCAGTGGATTTCTTCCTTTTAATCTCCCCTAATGCCTTATTCGATTATTGTCACTGCTCTCCGGCCGCGCACCGTCCCTTCAAACCCTAATTCCCCCCGTGGAGCGGTCAGATGAGGCTGAACGGCGGCGGCGAAGCCGAGGGACGAGCACGGCCGCGGGCACAGCCCGGCCCGGGAGCGAGGGGCCGGGGCTGAGGAACCCGGCCGGGCCCTGCCAGAGCCTCACCGGGGCTGAGGAACCGGGCTGAGCCCTGCCAGAGCCTCACCGGGGCTGAGGAACCGGGCTGAGCCCGCCGGGCCCTGCCAGAGCCTCACCGGGGCTGAGCAACCGGGCTGTGCCAGAGCCTCACCCGGGCTGAGCCAGCCGGGCTCTGCCAGAGCCTCACCCGGGCCCGGGGGAAGGATGAGCGCCGACACCGGCTCCAGCTGACGGCTCTGAGGGCACCGAGCGTCCCGGCACACACCTGCGGCATGGCTCTACTGCTCGCCTGGGCGTGTGTGGCTGTGAGGTGAGTGAGCCCCCGCCACCACGCCGATCCCCGAGGGCTCCCCGCCGCCCGGGGCTCTGCCGTTCCTCCCTGCGCCCCCGGGGCCGGGGCTGACGGGGATTCGCCTCTGCCCGCAGCATGGGGACGGCGCTGGGGGACCAGGGCGACGGGGCGGACCTTTACTCGGAAAACATCACCCGCATCCTCGACAAGTTGTTGGACGGCTACGACAACAGACTCCGACCGGGATTTGGAGGTAGCGGGGAAGCCTCGTCCCCTCGGGGAGCCGGCGGGTGGGGAAGGGCGAGCGGCGCTCCGGCTGCCCGGGCAGGAGCGGCTCGTCCCGCACCCGCGGCAGGAGGGAGGCGGCGGAGCCCCAAAAGCGGCGGCGAACAGCAAAGTTTGCCGTGCCCTGCAGCCCCTGCCCTTGCGGGGCGGCTCCGCTGCCCTCGAACAGGGTCCCGCAGCCCCGGCCCCGCTCCTCTCCCAGCCCCTCTCCGTGTCCCGCAGGCGCCGTGACAGAAGTCAAGACGGACATCTACGTGACCAGCTTCGGGCCGGTGTCCGACGTGGAGATGGTAAGGGCCCCGCTCGCCGCCCCTGCTCTGTTTTCCTGGGATTCATTACGGTGGCATCTGAGTTGACCGTCATTAAAGCAGATTACGAGGCTTAATCTCTTTGACAATCTCTAGGGCCCAGCAGAGCAGTTTGGCCAGAGCTGCATACAGCTATTTCCCGGCCCGCCAGCCGGGGCTGGGCACACACAGCCTCAGGTGAGGGCACGGCCGCAGGTAAAAGATGCCTCTGGAAGCCTGTGAAGATGGTGAGCGCCGTGTGCCAGCCCAGCTCGGCAGAACGCTGCCTGCTGGGAGGACACCGAATGAGCAGCTCTAGGCAGGGGAATGGTGACATTGCTGACACAGCTGCCCCTGTTGGTGCTGGGTGCCCCCAAACTCGGGCAGCCGCAGACTTGGGTGCACTCAGTCTGTGTAGACAGAGGTTCAGACTTGGGTGGACTCTGTCTATGCAGCAGTAGCCCCAGGAACACATTAAGTCATGGAAGTGAGGATGGCATTGCTGTTCTCTTTGTAGACATTGACTTGGGCTGCTATTTTTGCACTTGCACACCCCTCTAACAGTTTGCAGGCTGGAACTGTAGGCTCCGAGTAATACCAAAGTCTTTCCACTGCTCTTCAGCAGTCAAAGAGAAGGCATAACCTTGCATTCTTACAAAATTTGCCCCTGGCCAGGTTTAGCTCTGTTTCCTAAGCAACTTCTGCAGAGACCTCTTTTCTGAAGAGTTGTGAAAATATTAGTAAGAATTCTTGGAAAAAAGTCCCATTGATTAATATTAACTTGACACCATAATCCTACTGTGAAGTGACTCAGATCAGTCCTCACTTTGTGAATATCCAAAGGAAGCTGCAGAAGAGTCACCGAGCATGTCTTTTTGTTTCTGGCAATTAAACACTGATAGCTTGGTCTTGCACTTTGAAAGGGAGACATTTGTATTTCCTTAGACCTCAGTCACTTCGAATTAAATTAGTATCTATGAGAGTACAATGAGGGTTAGTTTTTTTTCCTTAATCATGTCCAATTATCTGTTCAATGATTCATTTGTAACTATTCTTCAAATAATAAGAAAATAGGATATGTTTTCATGGATGACTTTTTTAGTAACTACTTAATGATAATAGGATTGAGTGTTTAAGCAGTAAATGAAATGCCATTGACATGTGTGTTAAATTGTCTCATGGAGTTACTGTCCCCACAGCCACTTGGGACTGCTGACCCCCACACAGATGTCAGACCCTATTTATTTCCCACAGGAATACACAATGGATGTCTTCTTTCGTCAGACATGGACTGATGAGAGGCTGAAGTTTAGTGGGCCAACTGAAATATTGAGACTGAACAATTTAATGGTCAGTAAAATTTGGACACCAGACACGTTTTTTAGAAATGGAAAAAAATCAATTGCTCACAATATGACAACTCCTAACAAACTTTTCAGAATTATGCAGAATGGAACTATTCTTTACACTATGAGGTGAGAGCTTGCCCTGCTTTTGTTGACCTGTATTTTTGATGCTATCAGCATTTCCTACATACCATATTTTTTCATTATCTACAACTGTGTGTTCTAGACTAACCATTAATGCTGACTGTCCTATGAGGTTGGTGAATTTCCCAATGGATGGACATGCTTGTCCACTGAAATTTGGAAGCTGTAAGTTTTTCTGTATCTTTCAGTTTTAAAGTAACACATTTGGTCAGAAGATCCTAAGATATTACTTAGTGACATGGCTGAAATTTTAAGTTGTATTTTTATACTAGAATTTTACTTTTTTCTCTGAGACTCAGACCATTCATATGGACATGGATTTATCCACTGAAGTGTGACTGCTGAAACATGTTTTATTATTTATTATTCTTACACTTCTGGTAGTCAAAGTTGGTCCTTCAACAAATATTAAAACCTCTGCTACATTTAATATATTACTTATAATTTTGAAAATATGTGGTGATCAATTTTGAAATATTGTGGTAATATAATTTTGAAAATACTTAGTTGAGCTGGGGTAATCAATATGTATGTTTTATAGCAAATTGAGAAGTGACAGCTAGTTCCTCTCAGGTCCCACCTCAGCCATTCTCTTATTGTTGCTGTTTTTTTCATTTTGTAATTAATGAGGTTAGGAACTTCCTGGAGTAGGATGCATGTTTCTGTGGGCATTTGAGCTGCAAAAGGGATTATTCTATTTATTTTTTCAATTGCTTATAAAATACATAATTAGTAATGGTAATTTTCCCTTCTGTTACTCAGATGCTTATCCAAAAAGTGAAATAATTTATACTTGGAAAAAAGGACCATTGCATTCAGTAGAAGTACCTCAGGAGTCGTCCAGTCTTCTCCAGTATGACCTCATAGGACAAACTGTATCTAGTGAAACAATTAAATCTAACACAGGTAAGGTGGAGCCATGTGGAAACTACTGGTGTTGTGCAACATCTTGATAATAAATTACAGGGTTTTTAAATATAGAATGAATTAATTTATCTTTTGCCATTTTAAAAAATAATTATAAAGACTCTAACCATTGTCTCCTAAAAGACAGCTTTTCAATACAGTCCTCCCATCAAACACAATTTTTTCATGATATTCGTAAGAATTCCCACTACCTCTCCACCCTAGTAAAAACAGTGCATAAAATGAATATTATTCTGCTCTGTTTCCATAAGGTCACTTTACCTTTTTTTAAGCAGCTTATTTTTATTATGCACTAAGAGGTCTGTGATTTCATCTGAACATATTATGTTGGGTTTAAGCCAATAATGTTCACTCACATGTTGCCAGAATAATGCTGACATACTTGTCTCTTAACAGGTGAATATGTAATCATGACAGTTTATTTCCACTTGCAAAGGAAGATGGGCTACTTCATGATACAGATATACACTCCTTGCATTATGACAGTCATTCTTTCTCAGGTGTCTTTCTGGATTAACAAGGAGTCTGTTCCAGCCAGGACAGTTTTTGGTATGCTGTGTTAAAGTCTTTGAGCTCAGCATCTACCATTCATTCATTCATTCCTTTCATTACTTGTTTGTTTTAGGGGAATATTCACTCCAGCTGCTCTATTTCCATCTGCAAAGGAAAATAGGCTACTATCTCATTCAGACATACATTCCATGCATCATGACTGTCGTCTTGTCTCAAGTTGTGTTTTGGATTAACAAAGAATCTGTTCCAGCAAGAACCGTGGCTGGTATTTGTGTTTTTCCTTTTGTCATTCATTTCATTCATTGTATTGAATCTGTTCTATCAATCGGATACTGCAAGCCAGGGGGGATTAGGAAAGGCAGCTAGTAGGTTTCAGTCAGCAAAAGCAAATACTAAAGTGAAATGATAGTCAATTTGCCTATGAGGGTCAAAATTCTTGACTCAGAATGTTTGGGTAGCCAGACTTGTTTGTTACAATTTTTAATTGTATTCCAATTGTATTTTGTATGCAGAAAGGGACAATTTCAAAGCAAATGTCATTTTTTCAAGAGGATTTTTTTCCTATGGATTTACTGTCTCATGAAACCAATATGAGTTAAAGCTTTAAAAGGAAAAAAAATAGAATGGAATGGAGTTATTATCTGACATAAGGTACCCCATCTAACACTCATCCTGGAGTGCTCTCTTCCCCTTGATTACAAAGGTATCTAAACAACAAACAAGGGCTTTAGATGGATAAAGATCAGTGAGATGAGTAATGTCCCCAGCACAGGTTGAAGTTAGAATGAGAAAGATGTATCCATACTGCATGGCAGGGCCTTTTTCTTTCTTTCCAGTGGTTTGAATTAATGCCTAAAGCTTTGAGTCTCCTGGTTCATACATATCTGAGGTTTATACTCCAGATATGATATGATATGGTTTATACTCCAGATATGATGCTACCTGATTTGGCTTCATGTTAATCTCTGGATTGTAGAGTTACATCCTCTACATTTTGAGTAAAACATGCTTGCAACATAGTGGGCATGGAAGGTAACTGTACATGCCTGAAGATATGTGCAAGTAGTTCTGTAGCTGATTTGGTAATAATTATATAAATACCCCAAACACTGGAATAACAGCTCCTAGGTGTTGCACTGAAGGGTGACATGGACTTGAGAAAACATTTTACAAAAAGAGTAAAATAAGCCACTCTCCACCTCTGTGGAAAATAGTGATGTTAGCATTTAAAAAGAATATTTCAATCCTTATTCCATTTGTATTTCTCCCAGGGCATAGTCTGAATTTGAAGTCCAGACTCGTTCAAAATCCCATGGATTCTGAATACCTTAATCTAAGGAAAAAAGGGCAAACTCTTTATGACAAAAAAAGACTTCTGCTCTTTTTCACTGAAAAAGAAAATTTTAAAATGGTGAAGGTTTAAAATGCATCATCTTGCAACTACTTGAATTATAAATTTTCACTTGTACTTGTAAGTCTGAAAGCTAAGTTTGAGGGAAGAGATATTAATAGTAGAAGAATAATGATGTGCCTAAACCAGTTTTTCAGCACAAAATAATTCAAGGACTTTGTTTACCTCCAAAATGGATGCCAGTTATCAGATTTCAGTGTTTGCATTATGTAATGCATTCTTCAAAACTTACCAAGAAGTGTTCAAAATGTAAAGACAAGGGTAAACAATCAGCAGTTGCAGTTTACCAACTGTAATTTGGTATTCAGTTTGATGAAGTAGCTTTCCACAGTGAAAAGCATTTCATCAATATTCACTCCACATGGAGAGAATTCTTATCTATATCTGTAAAAGAATAGGAGACCTATTCCTAAGTTAAATTCCTGCTGCAGTAAGTTTTTATTCAGACACAGAATATATCTATTTTATTACTAACTAGCACATGGACAGATTCTAATCTAATCACACATCATTTCAAAAAGTTCATTCTGGACCTTTG
This sequence comes from Zonotrichia leucophrys gambelii, assembly GCF_028769735.1. Taxonomy (NCBI): domain Eukaryota; kingdom Metazoa; phylum Chordata; class Aves; order Passeriformes; family Passerellidae; genus Zonotrichia; species Zonotrichia leucophrys. Next base: position 11,439,113 of record NC_088183.1, read on the forward strand.
AAATGGAAATGCATCTCAGCATAGTTGTATTCATATAATAAAATGAGTCTGGCAGATTTGGGAGAAGTAGGAATGCTACATATTTCTATACCATCTCCTGTTTGTATTTCATTAAAATGTGATAAGTAATGACATTGGGATGTAGTTAACCTCAGACAGCTGGCAAGCCACATCATGTGAAAGAGTTGCAGAGAAACTGAAAATAATGTCACCCTTTCTGGATGCTGCAATATGCTATGACACTGCATCCTTTCCTCCGAGCATCCCTCCTAGCATACTGCTTCATCAACTCAACATGACCATCACAATATGACATTAAAACATCTTTCACTTTGCCACCTACCCTTTCCCAACTGCAGAAAATAGAAGAGGATATTCTCCACCTCACTGTCTTTAAATACCCACAGTTTTTACATTCTAGCAGGCATAATTATAAGTAAATATGAGTCACAGAGGCTTGTATGTAAATGATTGAGTTTGTTCTTGCATTTTCTGCTTGTATCAGGCAGCAGTAGGAAGTAAGTATATTTCCTACATTATTAATGCTGTACACTCCAACACAGAAAGAATAAATTCATGAATTCATGTGAAGAACACCATGGGGCCCATGAGCTACATGACCAGATTTGCTCCGTGAAAATAGATAAGCAGCTCTAGAGAAGTAGCTTTTCTGTCTTTCCCTATCTGTAGCTAGGGGAGCTTTCAAATCAAGATACTCTTAGTGAATCCTAAAAAATGTATCCAGTGATTAAAGACAACAGCTCAGGGGACCAAAGCATTATTACTTGAAATGTTTAGATCAGGCTCTGACTGTTTTTAATGTAGAATTTGACTGATTTAGTGAGGGTTCTGTAAGCCATGTCTTGTACTACAACTGGAGAAAGAGAGGATCACTGTTGGGGAATGACAATATATAAATCCAGGTTTCTGCCAGACATTCTACTTACCAACCCACGAAGGAAAACCTCCTTCAGATTTTGAGCCTGGATTTTGTTATAGCCATGTTTATCCAATTCTAAGAAGCTGTCCCATGTAGAATGTTGTTATCTTTCAGTCTCATCAGTGCATTAAGGAAATTTTTAAAGACCTTTTAGATGCTGAATCCAGTACACATGAGCTATTTAAGGATACAAAATACTTAGGAGTCTTGCTGGGGAGTAGGATGACAGCTAAAACCAAAAAGGGTGCTGTGCTTTGGTTTTTTTCATATATGTGAATTTAAGAGTATCAGGGCTGAAGCCAAGTTCTGATGCCCCCCATTCTTTCTCCTGTTTCCAAGGAATCACCACAGTGCTCACCATGACCACCCTGAGCATCAGCGCTCGCCACTCCCTGCCCAAGGTGTCCTACGCCACCGCCATGGACTGGTTCATCGCCGTGTGCTTTGCCTTTGTCTTCTCTGCACTCATTGAGTTTGCAGCTGTCAACTACTTCACCAATCTCCAGGCTCAGAGAGCAATGAGGAAGGCAGCCAGGGCAGCAGCACTGGCAGCAGCACTATCAGCAGCAACTGTACCGGCAGAGGACGAGATTGTCTCGGTAATTGCTTGCTTTTCTGATAATAAGCATCATATAGGAACAGGCAGCTGAAGTAGAGAATGCAAAACAATATTAAAGTGATCTTAACCTGAAGTAGATTATGTAACCAGATTGTGTCTATTTATCAAAGACATTGTTCTGATTCCAGAAAATGAAAATACTTCATTTATTTGTAGTGTTTATTTCAATTTGCAATATGATTTTCTAGGGAGATGTTTATTTGGCAAGATATTTAAGGAAAACCATTAGACTGTTATCCATGATACTTCTCCTGAGCAATGCTGTAGGCAGTGTGTTCAGGCAGCTGTAGTTCCCAGCAAGTCTGCAGAATTTGTGGGACAGTGTTCAATGGAATGAACGTGTGCATTGGCCAGATGATTGTGGGATCACTGTAGTGCAAGGGTACAGACCATAAGTGACCCATTTGGGAGATGGGTAATTAGCCTATACATAAACTTGGCATCTCTTACCTTACTGAAATCTGTGTTGGTGGAAGCTTTGGGGGGAAAAACATAAATGAAGGATAGATTTTGGTACCCGTAAAAGAGAGGAAGTCTTTCTAGTATCAAAATCTGTGCCAGAATTGCTTGCAAATTTCACTCTGTAAATCTCATGCTAAATTGTGAATGCTGTCTCACAGCATATGTTCATCTATTTATCATTGTGGCCTTCCTGTTTCAAAACCAGTTTTACTACCACCATGATTTCCATTTTTAGAGAAATAACAATCTGAATGACATTTTGCAAAACCTCTGAATCCATAATTGAGTAAGGGAGTCAGTCTAAGAGGTGCCCATACCAAGGCAACACCTTACCCACCATGGAGTAATTTTTCCACATTTGTTGATAAATAGCAGTTAAAGTTACAACATCTGAGTACTTTCAAAGTACTAAAATCATGGTTGATAAGTTTTGCTGACTCTTTTTTGGAGGACAAGCTAACAGAAAAGAAAAATCAAAGTTTACCTGGTTTTATATAGCATGAGGAAAATATTGATAGCTACTACATCTTGAAGAGGAACAACAGCTTGGACCTGTCCTTCACACACTTCCTTATTCAAGTTGGAGTTAACCATAAGGAGGTTTTCTAGAAAGGAAAAAAACAAAACATAAAATATTACTTTTCTTTTCACTGAAAAGTCCCTACTGAGCAATATGGAAACAGTTAGGCTGACTGCACGTGCTACTGGTGCATTCACAGCCACTGTGGCCACCCCCTCACATTCCCAGTCTCAGGAAAACAACTGATCCAAAAATAATCTCCTGCTTCTGCCCAGATAAGCTAAGAACTTGCTCCTGATGATAGGGCTCCTCCAGATTTACATGATCTGTGAATCACAGCAGACCAAGGTAAGCACCAGACATAAAACTTCTGTTGAACAAATGAATAAAAGATAAAGAAGTTAAAAGGCTCAAATTTCTTATCAAGGTCTTCAGCCTTAAACAAGCAAAGAGCAAACTGAAGACCCTCCTTCCTGTTTTGTAAATATTAACTTATTAGGTTTTCCAAGTAAAAACCAACAAAAGAAAAAAGAAAGTGACTAGGAATAAAATAAACATCTAGGAATCACCCTGCAACAATCTGCTCAAGAAAACTATTTACATCTAGCTGACACCATACAGATTTAGAAGAGCAGTAAATCCCATAACATTTGGGCCCCAAAGTAAACTCCGTCTCGAAAGCAGCCCACAAAATTCTACAGACCTGATCTTGCTCAAAGCAAGACAGTCTTTTTCAAGCCCTGTGCATCCACCACATTTTTCTCCCAGGATCAGTTGTCTATGAGAACTGCAATAACAGAAAGAGCAAACTCAGTGAGATCATAAAAACAAAGGGTACTCACAACTGAAGGCAAGATGATGTAGTCAGAAAGGTTTCTAGAAGAATTAGCTATTGGATTTAAAAGGTTCCCTTCCAGAAGGGCATTCTGGGAAAAAGGAGTGATTATGGGATAACAGATTTTAAGAAGCTTTTCTTTTTTTCATTCCTTTTTTTTTTTCCCCTTTAGTAGAGATAAGGGTGAAGGAACTTTTCTATGTTGACACATCCATAGATATACTGCAGTCAGTGATATAATTTCATATGAAACAGACCTGAAGTGTCTAATTTGAATGCTGACAGTGTATTTAATACAGGCTGATTGCACGTGTATGACCATTTCCTCTGGACTGTCATTCTCACTGAGGCTTGTGCTTTTATAACTGCATTACCGATCCTAGGGCAGATATTTTTAAGACACACAGCGTAATATTCAGTTTTCTGCTAGATTGAGGGCCCAAAGTCAAGATAAACATATCTACAGAATATATAAATATATATGTAGTTTCAAATTAAATGCTTTTTGAAAAAAAACAAACAAAAAATTTAAAATATTTAGCAGCCTTTTTTCCCCCTTCAGTCTAGTTAACTTTATTCAAAATTTTGCTTTATTCAAATAAACTGAAGTCTCTCACACAGGTTTTTATAATGTAGAGAAAAAACCTGTACACTCAGAAAAGAAATATGTCAGAAGACCAAATTCTGCTCTAGTGTAGAATGAAAGTAGAAGAAAATGCTGCAGCCACTGAACTGTGGTGGGGTCAGTAAGAGGGATGAGGCATTGCCCGTGTGCTCAGCAGAGAGCTGAGAGCCCAGCAGGCCTGGGCTGGCTCCAGGAAAGCCTCTCTATTTACCTCAGCTAACTGAGAGCAGGATTTGGCTTGCTCTCTCCATCAGCTGCAGGCAATCCCTGTGTGAAATACAAAACTCTGGGTGTTCCTCTGCAGAACACGAGGGCAGCAAGCTGAGCCTTCATCTGGACCCTGACACAAACCTGTTCTTACTCCTACAGTGGCCAAGCTGGCTTAACATGTCAAAACCAAACATCCTATACATGCACATATAAAACCATCATGGCATTTAGCTTTTAAATCTATTTCAAATGCATATTTTCTATATCAGTTGCATTGTTTCCTCTTGATGGCTTCCTTTTCCCAGGGAGATCCCAGTCCTGGAAGTTGCAGGGGAAGGGAATTGATGATACTGTGAGGAGCACACCATTTGCAGAAATGCTTTGTGGGATGGTCAGGGAGTAACCCCGTGGATCAAAAGACATCCTTTCCCTGTGAGAGGCTACATGTAAAAGACAAAAGATTACCACCCTGTAACAGCATGCTCACAGCTATGTTCTATAAGTCCTCATGTTTTAACAGAAATCAGCACAGAGCAGTGCAATACCTGTGGGAGAGCTTCCTTCTCCCTCCAGCTTTGTGTTTCAAAACAACACAACTTGGGCAGGAAAGGATTCTTACTCCCTTTAACCTGGCTAGTGCAGAACAGCTGTCACTGGTATAGAGGATTTCGTTTCCTACAATTATGTTGGAATATATTGAGTTTGTTTAATGAGCATCCTGACATAACAGAGTACTTCTCTCTGGATCACCAGCCACCCTTTAGTATCACCCTAAAACAGCTATATCCTTTAAGGTCTTTACTGACAACATTGAGACATAATCCCAGCAACTTTTTTGCAGGTGGCTAGTGAGAATAAAATAAAGTAAATTTAATTATAGGGAAAAAAACATATGGGCAGACACTGATAGATTTAAGAGCCAAATGTGGCTTTGAAAATTTAAATCTGTTTAATGTAAAAACATATTTTGACAGCAGAGAGGCTCTGTGCCAATTATATGTTTTTTCTGGCATGCTACAAATAAATGTTATGAAGAAACTGTACCATAGCTCATTCCCTTTGAAAAGAGAATGACCAGGGTTCCAGTCTCTGCTCTCCTTACTGCATATCTGCTTTATATGACAGCAATTTTAATACAATGGGCATTGGGTATTTTTCAGTTATGCTTCTTGCCTATATAGATCTTTAGATTTTTCCATGCAAAATAAAATAGCTTTGAAATAATAGGTAACAGCCTCTCCCCTTTTTCACCTTCACTTGATGTTTTGGCTGTGTTCTGAGAGTAGTGAATTTCATTTCCTGGAGGTTAAGATTTTGAACATGGTTTTCCCCTTCTCCAAGTGAGCAATTTAACCTAAGTGATTTAACCCTTTTACTAGAGTAAAAAATGATAAAAACAAGTCTGCATGTTTTTCCTCAGTGTTTCTAGCAAAGGTAATTAAATATTCCTAAAGATATGCCTGAAGCTAGGGCTATTAATGACTTCTAAGCTATACTCAGCTTTTGATTATGCAGGACACTGTTTATAGCCATTTACACATTATTTGCAATATACTTTTTAAAATCAGATCCCACAGATGAGGCATTCAAAGAAGTGTCCAAATTAGGGTTTATAATGAATCTGAGCCTTGAGATGGATACTGAAACTGCCCAGTACTGTATTGAAGGAGGTTCCTTAGTACATGGCCAAAAGATGATGTTGCACAGTGCAATGAACTTTCCTGCTGGAAATTGCTGCATGTGGATTGTTCAATAGCTAAGGAGAGGCTTTGCAGATCACACTGGTGGGTGTAGGGGCTAAACCATGGTTAACTCACTCTTTTGGAGATAAGTCACAAGCATGCTGTTATGTTTGTAATGGTTGAAATTTCTCAAACTGTATCTACTAATGAGCAGAGGCAAAAAATGTTATGTATTTAATTAGGCATTCTGCCTTTTACAGGCACTGAGCTCTACTTCTAGGTTGGTTTGTGTGTGTGTGGGTTTTGATATAAGGAAAGTTCAGTGTCTTTAATCAAATAAATTATGAAGAAGAAATAACACATTATTTTTATCTAAACTTTTAGGGGTTTTTTCTCATGAACCTCTTTTTACTGCATTGCTAGCAGGAAAAAAAGATGTGAGTAAAAGAGAGATAAGGAAGGACATACAGATATTCATTTTTTTCAAGTTAGCCAGTATCTGGGTTGCATATATAAGAGACTGATGTTACTGTTAGATCATAAACTAAACTGATAGTGAGAATATGTATTTGCAGTACAAAGCAACAGAGAATTCTACAAATATGAATTACAGAAATCTCTTGAGGGAAAGAAACATAAGAACAAAGTGCATTCATAAATCACAGTTAGCATGCACCAAAGGAATCAGAAAGAGCAGACAAAGAATTTTATTTACTCCAAGGTTATGTGTGATGTATTTTTTTAGATCTGGAAGGCAAGAAATTTGGTGAAAGCCTCCTGAGATATTCTGAGTATAATCAGCTTCTAGTGATATTGAGGAGGGTTGTGAGAGCAGAGCTTTACAGAGAGGATGAGAGTGCTTTGTGAGCTTTCCAGGGGATGAGGGAGGTTGGCTGCACAGCTCAGGGAGAAGGCAGACTGTACCTTACAGGCCATCCACATAGCAGTGCAGTGTGGTGGTGTCTCACATTAAACAATGGCCTGGCAATCTGCTCTGTGTCGCTGCCTGCTCAGACAGAGCTGCAAGTTTAATTGCCTGATGGGACTAACATTGCACATGAGTGCAAGAGTACCTCTGAATCAAGGTTCAGTAACTCCAGAAAATCCATTATTTCCTTACGACACAGTGTGCTGTGCCTCAGGCTTCTTGTTCTTGCTGCTTGTAAAACAGTCCTTACTTGAGTGATTGGCTCTGGGAGCTATGCAAAATAGGCTATTCATTTCCATTTTCTCTGTTTTGTTAACATTTCATGATGTTATTGTATGTAATCTTTGTCAAAAGGAGAAGTTAAATCTAGATACAGTAGACAAATTACTGTAGCTGCTGTTCAGAACGACTGTAATAAGGAATTATATTCTTATCCTCAGGCCTCCTGTTCTTGGTTTAGCAGTGAATTCCAATGAAAAATATGAGTTGTGGTTCTGGGGCAGCAGTCTGGTCTACAAAAAACTCCCATACTGAGAGACATCCTCATTACACATCTGAGATAAATTTGGACTTAGAATTCCATATCCTGAGTAGGGATTTAGAAGAAAATAGGTTTGACCCTGTGCTTGCTGTTGTGGGGACACAGGACTGCTAAAGACAGTGAGAAGAACAGCTCAGGGTTTTTTCTTGAGATGAAATCACATTGAGATAATCCTCCTACTTTAGCAGTCCTCAATAGGAATGAGATTTAATAAATATAAATAAAATAATGACCAGGATTACACTTTTCCAAGTGCTTATTCAAATGACCACAAAGATTTTTCTGCCTCCACATTCTAAATATGTTCAGCACTAAACATCATCCAATGACCATACACTACATCTGTTCTACTTTCTATTAACTCCATCACCTCAGCACTGTAATTCCTGATTTATGCTTGAATAATCCAGAGTAGAATTTGTCCTGCCTCGTACCAGAATATTGTTGATAAAAAGGACCAAGATTCACCTTAACACTTGTATTTTTAGGAACCACACAGTCTTCACAAAAGGTCAAGTTATTCCACAGAAATTGAAAAACAAGACTGAGAAAACGAGATGCCTTACAGTTTGTACAGTTCTGTTCAAAGCAGGGCGTGCAGGAAAATGCAACAGAAATGGAGTGAAAGCAGGAAGGCAGGCTCAGCCAGCCAGTCTGTTCATAGAGGGGGATTATTATTATTATGATTAGTGCAAGTGGACATGGATAACCCTCTTTCTGTTTCTGTGACACATCTGTAGCTCATCCTCCATTTAAATCTGTCTGCTGCTTGCTGTGTTACTGCAAAATACCAAACGAACCATCTGTGTTCCAGATAGGCACAGAGCAGGAATGCTTTTTAATACCCATTCACAACATGACACCAGCCATATAATGTATAGAGGGCAAACTGGGAATGGTGATTGGTTGTAGGGGAAGAAAAAGGGCAATAGGTAAGGGAAATACATAGATCAAAAGTACCTTTTTCCTTTTGAAGTAAGGAAAACTTACTTCAACTCTTCACCTTTTGTTTAGACTAAAATCAGCTGTGAGGAATCCATCTCTCTCTAATTTTAGTTGGATACCAGTCCATTCATTCATGAACAAAACTTGGCATCCTGTTGTGGAAATGTCAATTGTTCTGATTCTCTGACAGTTACGATGACTTCTGGAAGGATAATTCCTGTTACAACTATTCTAAGTCACCCAGGAGACACCAGCTGTGCTAGGTTAGTCTGTTATCTAGAAATTGTGGCCCAAGTACAAGAGTGGAAAATGCATTTCAGAAAATGCTTCCTTTCCTTTTAGTGACTCAGTCATTTATCTGATTGACTAAAATCTGTTCCTATGCTTAGAAATCTGCAAGATAAATCCCAAAAATGCTGACAGCAGGCTACATTTATGTGAATGGTTGTCATTAAATCACTCCCAATGAATGGCTTTGGAAATTGCCTATCTAATAGCATTTTTCTACCTTAAAATCATTCCAATGTTAGTCTTCCATTTCACTATAGTGTGCTGTTATTTTGGGAGTTATTTACATTGTCCAAGACTTCCCTCATCTGCTTCAGTCATTTGGTCATCTCATTCTGCTGACCAGAAAATCTTTGTATTCAAATCCAAGAACATCTGTGTACATTGTGTGATTTTGTGCACAAGATTTTTCCTCAATAATCAGGGAAATGAGTTTTATGGACAAAGTTTTAGGCTTAAGCTCCATATAACAGAACACTACAGTACTTCATCTCAAAACAAACAACAAACAAACGAAGTCACTCACATCATCCTTCTGTGTTTTCTCAGCCATCAGATAAATCTTAGAGCTGCTGCCATGCATCCACAAATGGCCATGCTGGGATATGGCAGGAGCAGCAAGGTTTTTGAATATTTCCTCCTATTTGACACTACTGTGAAAGTGAACAATTGATATCCATTAGAGCAGGCTCAGAGCCTGGGGTAGCTCCTGTTCCTAATCATTTCTGGAAGGAAGAACTCTATCACTTCTACTCTTGGGAAAGTAAAATAATGGCAAGGTGGTCCCAAATAAAACAGATGTACAAAATTAATATACACGCTAGTCTAGTAAGCTCTACATGTCCCTGAGTTCTGGCTGAATTTTCAGAAGAGTTTTAATACAGCTTTCTCAAGAGTAATTGGACCTGGCTGCAAATGCTGCACAAAATATGGGAGTAATTTGGTTTCATTTCATCATAAATGAAAATAAAAATAGTCCCATTACAGCTGAGTATGTTTGTCTTCAGTTGTATGCATGGAACTGCTGTGGGAATTATGAGGTATATTTAAAAATGAAATTTTATCCTGGAAAAAACGAGAGGACAATTCAGCATTCATGTCTTCAGCAGCTGCAAAGGTAGTCCATTGCCTTTTGTGCAGCAGTTTTCTAGTTCCTGCATGACTCCATTCTGTGTTTACCAAACTCATCAAAGGGTTCAGCCAGGAAGATTGCACCCGAGCCAGCCCATAATGCTGCTTGGTTTAATCTTGGTCCATATCTGCACACACTTCAGTCATACCAACCTACTACAATTTGGATACACCATTACTTTCTTTCCCTTTTAGCTCCATCTTCTCTTTTTCTCTCTTGGAGCTTCTACTTATCACAATGAAAAGCACATATTCCTTCATGGCTTTACAACAAATCATTGAGCCATAAAAATATATATATCCTTCTGTATTAGATGCATTATTTTTGTGATTTTCTGATATTGTACTATAGCAGAGAAGCAACAATAAAATCAGAAATTTGAGTTAAAAGGTGGAAAGAAGTCTAAAGGTCACAAAACCTAAGACTCTGTATCCAAATAACACCTTTTTTTTTTCCTCTTTTTTCTTTCCCAGCATTCTGACTCCAACTCCAACCTGAAGAAGAGAGTGAACTCCATAGCATCTCAGGCAGAGCAGTCTCCTGAGCCCAGCATAATATCAAACACTGCATCCCAGTGTCAACCTCTGCCTGTTCCTCCACCAGCCCCACCACAGCCACCAGCCATTGGAGGTGCAAGTAAAATAGACCAGTATTCCAGGATCCTCTTTCCAGTGGCATTTGCAGGATTCAACCTGGTGTACTGGGTTGTTTATCTTTCAAAAGACACTATGGAGGTGAGTAGTAAATTTTCTTTATATTCATCTATAATATGTAATATGTTTACTTGCCCAGCATTATTTCAGTTGTTCATTTACTGTTGCAACTCAGTTCATCAGTCCTTTCTGAGTAACACTAGAATGTTTTATCAAAAAAAAAATCAGCTGTAGCACTCAGTACAATGCAGAAAGGCTGTTTGAGGAGGGGAAATGTAAACACTTCTCTCTAACTCATGCTGCACTGAGCAGAAAATGCTCTGTGAGACAGCACAGGATGACATTCTTAGCAAACAAACTGATCTTAAATCTTCTATTTCTTTAGCTGTTGTAAGGAATGGTAGAAATATCTGTTGAAGCCATGAAGTGAAAGAGATAAGAACTTTATCATAAGATTTTCTCAGGGAGCTAGTACCATAAGTTTCCCCAAAAAGTTTGTTATAAAGGATTAATAACTGCAGTATGAAGTTTGTGAATCAGCAGTCCCTAGTTTTGTTCATTTCAATACATTTTTCCTGGTTTTTTCATATATATCATACTGTCTTATGCAAATAAAGCTGAAAAATCTTTTCTTAAGTTTCTTTGGCTCAGGCAGAGAGTGATTACACCTTTAGATATCTATAAGGTCCAGAAGAGACACGTGCCCTGCAAATTGAGCATGTCTAGAATAATCAGTCAGTAATCAATCATTAAACTTGAATTCTTTAATGCTTTAGATCTCTATTTTTCCCTCGTTTTTGCCTAAATAAAGTTAATAGTGTCCTATTTCCTTGGTAAAAAATATATTCATTTCCCTCGTTGCTATAGAGTTTTGGATCTCACTGTACATTGCAGCCAGTTTGATTGGTACATTTAGTTTATTTAGGACAGCTAGGAGATAATGATGGGATTTAGATAGCACCAAATGCACAAAGTCCCTACATCAATAACAGAAATGTGGTATGAGTGGGGATCAGGCTGTACCTTTATTTCCTAGATCAAAGGTAAAGCAGGCTGAGGGAAATCTTGTGGGCAGCCAGAGATGTTGCAGTTCAGAGAAACAAGTCAGTGCTGATCAGCTGATGGTGGCACCTCACCTCTGCTGAAGGGCTGCTGCTCTAGCAGACTCTAATTTCTGCTACCAATAGGATCTGAAAATGCTGTCTCTCAGAGATGGGGTGTGCTGCCAAGCAGCTTCTGTGGAATTGCGAGGGCAGGAAGGTAGGAGACACTGTCTCTCTCAAATGTTCCTGCAGATGTCTCTCAAGAGGTCACAGCTGCCAGCTCCTGGCCACTCCAGCCCTGCCCAGTGCTAAATTTAGCATTTGTGCCAGAGTCACTGATCCTGCTGTTAAATATTGACTATGTGTGCAAATGACTTATCTCAGAGGAGGGATTGGAAAAGCTCATGTCTGATCATGACAACTTCTGTTTAGAGGCCAGCTCCTCAGCTTGCCAAGACTCCAGTGATTAAACCATTCACATTCTGGATCTGGAAATATTTGGAACATACTTGCCATTTCCCCTGGTGGTGATGAAATATTTACACTAAACCTCGTATATTAATAATAACATTAGAACCAGGATTTTAAAATACTTCCAGAATCTAGGACTAAGTGCTGACTATAAATATTTTTAAATGCTACTGTGAAAGCTCACAAACATGCTCAGAAGCTGAGAAATGATATTCTGAAGTAGCATTACAGAACAACAGAAATCCAGCAGCAAGGCTTAGGAAAAGAGAACACTATTGACAGCTGGGGTGTTTTGAATTATGAAGAATTTAAACAATTGTGTAAATTTTGACCAAGCTCTTCTTCCTAAATTACATTTCTGCATTTGTGCACTCAGTTATAACTAATAATAATTGTGATATACACTGCTAGGTTTCTAATCCAAACGTTGTGTCACCAGTTGTTACTTACAACAACCAGGATTCTTTTTGCTTTAAAAATATATTAAAAATATATAAGCTTTTAATTCCAAAGAGAGGAGATACAAAAGTTGGGTGAATAAAGCATGGAATGCTTCAAGGGCAGTTAATATTTTGCTCCCTCAGAGATATCCCTCAACAGATATAATGTTGTTACAGTATTAGTCAGCTTATTCAATTTAAAAAGTGCATTTTGTGCAGTATTTCAGGTATATTAGCTTCTTTAAGTTACTTTTTTGAGTTCGTGGGTCTTTTGTTTAGAAAAACAGAGGAAAAAAATCTCATTAATTTTTTGAAATAGACAAATTTCCAGTACACCAGTTCTTGTACTGCAACTCTCTAGGATTTTTGTAAGTGCAGTTTGGAGCACAGAAGATCATTCAGCAATTCATGTGCTCAAACCAAGCAGGTACCTCCTGTCTTTGGAGGTACACAGAGAATGAATCAGGCATTTCATAGCCCTGTTTGTAAAAGCAGGTTATTAGCACTGGAATCAAAGGTCATTTTCACCTCCTATCGTTACTTTCTGGCCAGGCTCTGCCTTTGGCTTTGAAGGAGGAGCAAGAAGAGTTTTTTACTTCATGTTCTGGATTCAGAGCCTCAGCTGGAAGGAGCAGCCTTGTTAGTGTAGTGACACAGGGCTGGATGAAATGAGGAGCTCTTTGCTGAGCTGTTTGGTACAAGTTCAATACACTACTAAACAATTTTCTTTGGCTTAGATAATGTGTTACAGAAAAGAAAAAGCCATTTTTATGTACAGTATCTTATAAGATTTATGAGAACTTTGGGGACTGACTACTTTCAAAAGTGCTCCTTGGATAACTTTTTCTCCCCCTGCCATTAATAATTTTCTCTTCAGGTTAATCATCTTTTCTCTTACTATACATGTAAGCTAAGAGTATGTAAATTGCACGGACATTTTTTGATTTGGAAGTGTGTATAAAGAAGAAGGTGTTTTTAATAAAACGTACGCCTTTAAACATTTGAATGTTATCATCATAGACTGGTTTGGATGGGAAGGCAGCTTGCAGATCATAGAATTCCACACCCCTGCCATGGCAGGGACACTTTCCACTAGACCAGGCTGCTCCAAGTCCAGTACAATCTGATCCTGAAAACTTCCAGGTACAAAACATCCACAGCTCCTCTGAGCGTGCCAGGGCCTCACCACCCTCACAGGGAGGGCAGCCAGGACTGGACAGACGCAAAAGTATCTTAAACTGAACTCTGTATTTTATATTTCCATACATACTGCACCAAGTCAAGCTTTGCAAACCAGGATAGCAAACTTTCATTACAAGATTAATGTTTTTCCATATTTTAAATCAAAACCAGCACCATTCTCTGAAGAAAAAAAAAAAGAGAAAAAAATCCAGCTTAAAATTAAGTAATTCACCCAAATGCTTTTTTTACATGGATGGGGATAACATTCATCTTCTGGTCTTAGTATTTAAATAAAGGGTTTAATTCTCTATTGGAACAAGTGGGAAAACATTCTTATTCAATAGCAGTCATCCACTGTGCCACTTTTGATACATAAGATATTTCAGTGTAAATGGGTTTGCACTGGGGAGCAAGAGCATTGCAGAGCATCAATTGTACTGGTCAAAACAAAGGAATTAATTAAACTAGCAAAGTTCTCTCTCTGCATTTCGTTAGATTGTATATTGGTAGAACTTAATATAAGAAAAGAACTACAGAATGTACAAAATAACTGATGCTAGTTTTCAGACCACAGAAAATGCTGTAAGATACTTGTAAGATAAGCCCCTTTTCTCTCAAAAGGTTTTATAAGTTAATGCTACAGGTGCTAATTATAGTGATATCACTGTGCTATTTATAGTATGGAAAAAATAAAGCATCAGAGTTACTTTAAGAGGACTTAGTCCCTCTCTATGTAAGGTGAATTAAATTAGGTGGAAAGTTTGAGGATGTAGCATCCCCATGATTTATACATGGGGGATAGAACATTTCTATGGCACATTTCTATGGTTCATGTTCTTCTGTAGGGTACAGTAATATCTGCCATCCACAAGAAGCTCTGAACATTAATGAAAAAGACACATTTGTCTAAATTTGACAAATAGAAAAGTTCTTGAAAGAAGAGCAAACCTTTCTGACAAATGAAGAAAAAGATATTCTAGATTTTTACTTTGTCATACAGCATATTTAGGCTTTGTTTTCTGTTTTAAATCTTCCTAAGTCCTTGAGCTGAATACTAATTTATGACAGTGACCTTGGCAGGTGAATTGCACACTTAGTTTATTTTAAAATTTGCTTGATTTAGAGTGCAAAGAGCCCCCTTTTAAAGAGCAGCAAGTACTGCCTTTGCCACATAACTCACAATGCATATGCCACTGCCACATCATCTTACGCACCTTATTTCTAAATTTATCTATCTTAATTTTTATATGTAACATTATATTACAGTTTTTCATGTAATAAAACATGGAATAATGGAGTGAATCAAGCTAGATAAGGAGATGATGTTAAAATTTTGATGATAAATCCAGAAAAAAAAGCAGAGGCAGCTTTTATGTTTAGGAGCACAGGAAGATACAAAGTCATTGAATGGACCAAAGTTGCTGAGTCCTGGATATTATTTGGATGCAGAGAACATAGCAGGATGGCAGGAGAAGAGTTACATAATAAGTCAAAGATGCTAATGATGTCAGGTGGGAAGAAAAAAATAAAGAAACAAGAGCAGGAAAAGTATTTAGCTTCAGTACATTGGTATTATAAAGCTTGTAGTGCATATCATTACATCATTTTTCAGTTTAAGCACTGGAAAAATAAAGGTTAAGAGGAACAGTCATTGCCATACATGCATAACAACTGAGCTTTGATGATCCAGGTAATGAGCATCAAATTCTAAGAGGATTCTCCTTGTAGTGCAGTTCTATTTTGAGTCTGCTGAGAGAGTTAGAAATCACATGGGTTTGTGGGCTAACTCAGTTGTTACTAAAAGTGGTTAACAAGCCACAGCTTAAATCCCTCTAAACTTTTCTTCCAGTTTTTTGAACCTTCAGCAATGCATTTTCGAAATGACCCTCAGTCCAACTGAAGAACAGCTCAGGATTTCAAGGAAATCACTCAAGGTCAGAGAGTATTGAAGAAGACTTCAAAGGATTTGTCTGTCCACAGGTGATCTCAGTTTTCAAACAGGGAATATTTTTATTTTCCACTACCTGGATGCAAACTCTGGACAAATCAAGAGCTGCAAACTTAGGGATCTAATTAATATTTTCTTAAGATTTCTTACAATGATTGTACTACAGAAGTTCTTCTTAAATTATTTAATTGTCAAAGGAAAGAATGTTCATTTGTTCTAAAACATTTGTAAACAATTGAATGTTTACATTTATACGAAACATCAATAAAAGGGTTTGAGTTTTTTTAATAGAATAAGAATTGCTAAACTCAGCTGATTCTGAAATGGTAGAACTTGGCATAGTTTCAGTGAAAATCTAGGAGTTGTACTGATTTCCAGCACTTGAAATTGACCCAAAACAATGTTGGATAGAAATTCTATGAAAAGGAGCTGTAGTTCTATCCTGTTTTAACCCTTTCATATAAAAGATAAGGGATTATTTCTTAATTATTTTTAATTTCATTCTCATCTTTGGGATGACACTTCTAAAGAATGAGATACAAGACAAAAAAGGAAATATAAGCTATTTTTGTGTGCTTTAGCTGTTTGGTTACCACAATGTAACTTTGTTGAAAGTCACCATTAAAGTACAACCAGACTAATAACAAGACATTTCTTGGCAGGATCTAGAAATGGAGGACTGGAATTTCAGGGAGTTTTCAAGGTCTAAAGCTGAATAGACAGAAAGATGCAGCTGCCCATCAGGCTGAATGCAAGCCCCCAGCTCCAGGGAACTTCCTGGAAGCAGGCCTTGATTACCAGTTAAGGAACAGCTTTTTATCAGCTGATTCTACTGAATTGCCTGTAGCAAACTCCCTAGAAATGTTTTCTAGAGCCAAAGAGCTGCCAGCACATTCAGAGTCTAAAGGCAATAATATTTTGCCTCAACACAAACAGTCACAGAATTCCTTTATTCACCCTTCATCTCCATGAGCCTTCTCAGGAATGTAGTTAGGAAACACATGCCAAAATCAAACCAAACCCAAGTCCAAATTATTGCAAGTGTAATGGACATTGGGAGGAGTCAGAAGCACACAAAGTTTTGTATGAAGCTAAATAAAAATTAAGGATTCCATCCTATCTTGAAATTTCAGTATGATAAAATTAACCAGAAACATGAAATAATGCACAGATTCAGGATATTCAGGGGCATTTCCTTTGTCTACACAAACATCTTAATCCCTGTGAGAAAATATTTACAGGCTGACTAATTGATTCCAGTAAGTCACCAACTCTTTTACTGCTACCATGACCGTTTTAACTGTTTGAAGGCCTTGCTCCAGCTGTTCTCCTCCTATTTCTAGAGCTTTTACAAGTGTGGTAGCTGGAGTGATCATGGGAAATCCTTTTTGCACACCTAGTTCTCTAACTTTGAAGGGCTTAAATGGAACAATTTAAGGATTCTACTCAATAATAAATATTGTTTGTACATAAATGTCACATTTGCTATTTGCTTTTTCTGACTGGCTGCAGGCTGGCACACTTGGATGTATTTGTAAGTGCATGGAATTCTATCTACATTTTGCTTTCAAACTAAAGTGGTGAAAAATTTTCCTATTTTCAGCCTTTTTATACTGTTCTAAGAAAAAATTAAACTATGGATACCGGGCAAATATTTTATAATTTGTAAATACATCTTATTTTGAAAAAAGCAAATTATGCAGTAGGGACCCAGAAATTATTTTTTAGAATAACTATACTCACTCTTGCTTCACTGACTACTTTCTATTTTGAGTACATTAATATCTGTAAGAGTTTCCTGAGTATTTTAAAACTGGTTTATGCACAATATGAAAATTTTTAAAAGCTATGATAAAACATGTGACACTAAAGGAGCTAAATTTTGTATCTGGTCTTTGCTTAATAGAATTCTGAATACTAATTTTACAGCAGATGCAGAGAGTTACTAAACAGTGACTATTTCCTTGAAATGTAGTATTTCAGTGTACAAAATGGTGGTAACTTCCCAATTAGGAAGCTGTATCATCATCTTAAAATTGTTTTAGTAGCTCTTGGTGTTTAAAAATACATCAGCACAAAGACTGCTTATCTTTTGTCTCCAAAGAGCTTTTTCTGTGGATATGACAGAGAAGAGTGGGTTCTCCTCAGCTTTTTGAATGCTAGGATGGGAATGTGTATTTTTCCTGTTACATACTTTGTAGAGACACAAGTGTAATCAATAATGTTAATAATGGCAAGTTATATCTTAGGATAAATGCAATTACTTACAATTAATGTCACTTCTTAACAATCCTGGTTATGGTCAAACACTAATCAACCAAGCAAGACAGTAAAAGAGCAGAGAAATAGAAAAAGGTTATATAAATATATGTGTATATTTCTGTATGCATATATACATATGTATTTCTGTAGAAAATATAAATAATAAAGAAATCATACCATAATAAAGAGTATATCTTTCTTTCTGTATCACAAATTGAAAGGAAATTGAGGGATATGGGTTTTTCCAGTATTTTTGACTGTAATGCAATAGGAAGAGCAGAAGCTATGGGTGCTCTAAGATTGGAATTCCTGTGTGTGAAACAGGGCTCTGTGGGGAGGAGATGTGCAATTTCATTGAGCCATTGCACTCTGATGCACACTATTCACCACCAACTTCCCTTAATATGGATCTTGGTTAAAAGGGTGCTCTGGTTTCAGCCCACACAAAGTGACCAAATCTAGTTTACATTCAGTTTTAGCCTGTTCTGCTTGATCAGAAGTTCAAGAAAAAGCATAACTATGAACAACAATACAGAATTCTTTCATAGTAAATTAGAATCTGTGATTGCATATAAATCTTTGTTATTCTTCATCTGGGCTCTATCCCTCCTCCCCCATTTTTTTTTTCATAATTTCTAAGCCAAATGAGAACCCAGCAGTTTTAAGACATAGAAATTATGCAATGGCACACTAGATCAGCCTTGAGATCATCCACTCCTGTTCAAAGGGTTGTCCTCCCCAGCAGCTAAAACAGGAGCTGCATAAACCCCAGAAATGTGAAGAAAATATCCTGATACAGGGAACTGTCCAGTGTTTTGATATTTTGATGCTACCTGTCAGGTAACAAACTCAAGGCCTTTCTCTCATACGCAAATAAAATTCAGAGGTGACTTTGTCATTGCTTAGTTCATTACATTTTTGGTTCTCTTCCAGTTCATGACAAGAGCAGCATTCCTCATCTGGCTTCTCTAATGAATTCATTCTTGCAGGATTTTCCTCTAATTGGTAATCAATCAAGGCCTTTCAACTCTCTGCATAAATGATGTCTGTCACCTGGCTTTATGGAGAAATCTGTGAAGGAAAAAGTCCTTATCCACACTCAGAATGGGTAGGGATTGAGAAGTAAACAGTTGAGTTCTGCATCACTGCTTCAGTGAAATCATCCCTGAGCCAGGCCTGGAGTGGTGCTTGTGCACACAGAATGAACTCTGCAGCTCATTTCCAGGCAGCACTTGGGTACAGCCCACAGCAGCTCAGAAAAGTGTATTGGAAGTACAAGTTGGTGACAGAGCACAAATGAGACTCAGCCATGCTTTGAGATATGAGTCATCAACCAGAAAGTTTTACCAAGAGAAATGAAGGAATTCAAAGAAACCAAAGCATCTCCACAATTGTCAAGTAGGAAAGGGAATTCCATACTTATTGGGAATCCTTAAAGAACAAACAAATAAACAAAAAACTGACCAAACAAATTCTTACTCCTGCCCAAAACCAAATTATATGTGACTTTCCAATCACATTTAGGGAAAACCCCAAACCCATGCATTTAATGTAGTTCAATAAAAGCAGGACAATACAAGGCATCGGGGAATCCCGTAAACCCTGTAACATGCATCTGTACTGAATCACTTTGCAGCACACTTGGCTGGTTCTCAAAAGAGTCATTAGTTCATGAAAACAGGATCTGGCCTCAGTTATGACTAGACTATTTTAACCTCCATAAATAAGAGTAATTTCTAATAGTTTAAAGGTATTAAATTCTTTACATGCCTTAAGGAGCCAATAAACCTCCTCCAGGCCATATATAGTTACATATTTAAATATTAAAGCAAAGATTTTTCTCCCCACCTCATACCTGCTTTTTTTATAATAACATCTTCATGGAGCAGATAAAAATATTTCATAAAAATATTTCATTAAAATATTTTATAATTTGAAACTAAATAAAACTAATAAAGGAATAATTATTCCTGTTATTCCTGTACATTGAAAAAAGAGCTAGAAAGTATCAATTGTTAGAAGCTGACTTTCCTAAGGACTACAAACTCTGTGCCCTCATGTAAACTAGATGGAGTAATTATTTGAATTAATGCAAATGTATCCTTAAATTCTGTATTAAAAATTCCCATTATAGTACTTTTTATAAAGAGTGAAAACAAGAAACCCAGGCCATTGTTTATGCCCCCTATGAAGCCAGCATGAGGAGATTATAACAGTGAACAATGGACAAAACCCTCATAGGTGCAGGAAGTTAAAAGCCAGAACCACCACACAAACACAGAGTCTTTATAAGAAGCTCTACATAGAGTGGACCTATTTGTACTTCTCTTCTGCAGATTTTATAGCAGAAATTCACTTTTTATGTTTGAGATCTGTTCATTAACAGCTCATTATAGAGTAGTCACAGGAGTATTATTGTGTGCTTGGAAAAAATTAAAATCACCAGGTAAATGTGCTCTACTCAGGACCAATAAAGAACAAACACAGCTAAGTGATCTTGTAATTCCAGCTGCACTACAAGTTAAGATCCACATGACTGAAAGCCTGCCTTTATTTTAAGACTGGAAAGTAATTTATTCACTCACAAGGCATCATCCCTTTGTGGGCTGATTGTGGAGTCACCAATTTTATAAGTGAACACCTCAATGTTCTGAAATCACCAGGAAAATATCCAGGTCA
Organism: Zonotrichia leucophrys gambelii; assembly: GCF_028769735.1. Taxonomy (NCBI): domain Eukaryota; kingdom Metazoa; phylum Chordata; class Aves; order Passeriformes; family Passerellidae; genus Zonotrichia; species Zonotrichia leucophrys. The sequence continues at coordinate 11,459,518 of NC_088183.1, forward strand.
GTGATGTGCAAGCTAAGACTTTTTCTCCCTGTAAGTTCCATTTGAAGGTGCAGCAATCTCAAAACATCTCCCATGATACCCCTTGCAAGGAAAAAATAGTTTCTGGAGTTGTTAATGGGAAAAGAATCACTGGAAGCTGTTCTGATTTTAGTACTAAAAGGAGAAGGCAAAACTGGACTTTGTTATTCTACATTCTGCAAAGGAGAGTTTGCTCATTGAGATTATTAAAATAAATGTCCTTTGTGATGGTCTCCAAAAAGGAACACTGACAATTACAGACAAATTAAAACTTACATTTACCATCTGAGCTATATTCATTATTGCCCACACTAACATTTCCTAAAGGGCTGAGAAGATGGAAAAGATTTTTGCATGATAACAGAGAAAACGAGGAGCAAAGAGCTATTTTTTATGGTGGTGAAGGACAGGGAGCCTTGTAGTTCCTTCACATCACTGGAGCAGCAGAAATGAAATAACACTTGGACCTGAGTGCAGTGCAAGCACGTGCTGCCAAGTGTTCTTGCACTGACATGTCATTGCCCATGGAAGCCAAGGTGTCACATGAAAATTAGCATCAACAAGGTAAGCAGAAAGCACTCAAGTCAGCACAACTCTGCTTGACATTGCTCTCAAAGAAAAACATTTCATTCTAGAGACAGTAAAAAATTTCCTCGGAAATTATCAGTGCACATCTTTCCTCTGTCAGTTCTCATTTTATCCTGCATTCTTTTCTAGGCAGTTTAATGAAAACTGGAGAGGTTAGGCCGGCCTGTGGTGGCCAGGAGTGACACCACAGATGTGTCACTTCCTCTGAGGCCATTTTTAATACAAATGCATGTCCTTCTGTCTAGGAGGAATTGTGAGTAATGTTTTTATTTCTGTGAAATCACATGCAAAACCTGTTTGGATCTGCATGACAGGTCTGCACCAAGGGTGCTGGATGGATTCTCCAGTAGGGGAAAGAAAAAAAAAGGGCTGAGGATCAAACACACAGGAGAAGTTCTTGAACTAGAGAGCTTAAATTAGAACTGGACAGAGAAATGTGTCTTCCTTCCCTCCCTGGGAGATTTTGATCAGCACAGATTAAATCAGAGCATTCATTTAAATTGGGATTTTATTAAAATCAAAACATTGGTTATCAAAATTGTTTCTTTTGTTCATTTTAATGCTCCTGGCTAAAATTGTTTAGGTTTGGGTCCAAAGTGTATCATCATCCCCACCACACCTTCCCTAAAGATGCTGCATAATTTTTCACTAAAAAAATCCTGAAAACATTCTCTAGTGAACAAAAATTTTGCTTGTTGAAGAGACCAATTTTCCATTCAAAAACAATATCACCAGAAATGGATCAGAATTTAGTTATCTATAATTCATCCCAGAGGCAAGAGATTTGGGAAAGTAAAAAAGTGACATTCAAGGAAGTTGCTTCTTTCCTAATGATGGTACAGGGATCACTTCATAGCAGAATTAATGAGAAAGTGCAGGACACACATCCAGAATACTATTCCTGGGATGGCATGCCCTTCATTATGAAGAAATTCAGAGGGTTGCAACTCCTTTAATTTGAGACAGCAATTCCTGCTGCAAATGTAAAGATGAAACAAAGAAAATGGCAGGACTCTCACCACCCAATGCCATCCCCACTCAGCAGAGCCAGGTAAAAATGTAAAACTCCATGTAAAAATGAAGTAAAATGCATGTAAAAATGCAGTGGAATCTAGAGGAAGAGCCCACATGGACCAAGAGGAGTGTGGCAGCCTCCCCAGACTTTTCCAAGATACAAAATACAGTCAAGGGTGTCAGGAGACTTTGAAAGGGACACAAACTGAATGAACAAAGCACCACGAATGTGCCAGCAATGTAATCTGCTCAATCTGTGGGTACGAGGAGGAGGTGAGGACAGTCGTGCACAGCAGTGGGGAGTTGTGACCTAATTCCAGAGAATGGTTATAGCCTGATTTAGGCAGCCAAAGGTCTTCTGTTCCAGACACTCCCTGACAGGGACCCAAGGCCTCATCACTGGTGATGAGCTGCTGCTAGCTGGGACAAACTGGGACTCTGATTCTCTCCTAACTGTGAAATCAAGCAGCCTCAGCTATTTCTGTCATCAAACTAGCTGGCTGAGTCTGCCAAAAAAGGGTTTTTTGTGTCCAGGAATGTTCCAGATCTGTGAAACTAACTGGTTCACAGATTCCTTGCTTGCTGAATCTCACAGGGGTTTTTGAATTTGTTTGTTTTCCACTTCATTCCAATAAAAATGATGGAAAGAGCAGCAAACTCCATTGTAACCCACTGAGGTGTATGGAATGGGCATTGCTGTGGCTTTATAACAAGGCTGTCCCATCACCCACTGTCATCCACTCAAGGCCACGGCAGTCAGTCTCAGCATTCCCTCCTCATTTCTGCCAATGTGGTTCCCACAATCTCAGTCTCATTATCTAAAGTAGCACTCAAGAATTTTCTTCCAAAATATGAAGACTTTCATAATGCCAAAACCCCAAACTTGCTTTGTACAACTCCTTCATCTCTTTTTTTCACATTATAGTCTTTGTACATGTGGCTGAGTAATACAAATCATTGCTTTCTGACATTTTTGTCAACTGCTGAATAAATAAACATTATTCATGAATGTTTATTTATTACTGCTGAACCAGCTCTAGAAATAGTGAAATAATATTCACTAAGTTGTTTTAGTGTACCTTTTATTTTCATAAACCAAATAATTTGGGACTGTATTGTTTTTTAATCCAATGTGCTATGTTCATTTTAAGGACAGTGTACTCTGGTTAGATTTTCATAAATGCCTTCCCACAAGGAAGCTGGACTAGCACATCTCCTGATAGCTATTGAAAAGATAGAAAGAAAGTATTCTAAAGGCAGACAAGTGATCATCCTACATCCCATAGTCCTTTTTGGGTACACAATTCAGTTAAATCATTAGGTTATTCTAAATGCTGTGTTTTTACAAAACCATGAAGGTACATATACTGGGACAGGCCAAATTGAGAGCAATTTGAGATATTAAACATTTCATTACCTTACCACTAATTTAATGCCAATTCACATCCAAGGCTATGAACATGGTTTTAATAGTACATATTTGTCACATAAACAGTGGTTTATGCCCACCTTAGAGTGAAAGGCTTAGGAAAAGACAGATTATCTCTGTTTTTATTTAAATACAGCATTATTTTCCATGAGCACAGTGACATAAGCCCATAATTTTTTATGACACATACAACATGGAAAAAATTATCATCATAATTTAATCTCTATCACAATTTAACTGCTAAAACCTGAATTATCTGCTGCTAAAAACTGTAGGAAATGGCACTTCTGATACTGCCAGTCAGTGAACTTTTCTTCATTAACACCACACCCCCTCAGTTTTCATGTTCTTACAGTCCTTTAAGCAAGTTCTAAATAGGAGAGAGGCAACTTAAAAGAGTGAAAATATTTCAAGTTTTCATGAAAAAGGCCAAGGCCACTCACAAATCCCCAAATTCCAAACAAATGCCTGTTCAATGCACAACTCTTTACAGAAAGGAAACCCTCTGTGCAAGTCCCTTCATGATTGCATCCAAATACAGATATTTATAGTAAATCAAAATTAATTCACTGTTACAAAACCTTGTACTAGACTCCCATCAAGTTGATGCTGTCACTTTGTCTTAAAAAATATTTTGCAAATGACTCAAAGCTACTTTTTCATAATAGTTTCTTCAAGAGTTCATTTCTACCTTTCACTATTAAATGTTTTGATTGAAATTCTTATGAGGTCCCTGTAATTTATTGAATTTTATGTAACTTGTAGACCCACTTATGTTCATCTGGTGTTTCAGTGTAGGCAATTGAGTGCCCATAATGCTGGTTTATGAACAGAAATGCCAGGGTTTGCTGGAACCCAGACAGTATTTCAGGTCAATACCTTATTGAGTTGCTGCACTTAAGTAATAGAATAATGCAAGAGTTGTATGTATGTGCCAGTGAATGCACAGATTAATTAATCTCATGACAAAGTAATTATTCAGAAAATGTAGAATTTAAATGTCTCCAGTCAGAACAATGTAACAGACAAATATGCTGAGAAGCCTCTAAACATCTTGTCATGCAACAGATGGATTAACAATTGCAATTAAACTCTCCAGTACTATTTCTCTAAATAGTATCTATGTAAAAAGTGCAGACTAATCTGTGGTGAACAGGAAGAAGAGAAAAGAGCTGGGAGTTGCTTTTCAAAACTGAGAAAAAAATTGAATGCCCAAAATCTTTTGCTGAAAAAAAACCCCTACCTAAATTCTTACAGATTGTCAGAAACATATCTGTAAATTTTAAATATACCAGGGCTATCTGATTTTATTGCTGTGGTTGTATGTTATGTAATGTAGGATATAAAAATGCATTCAAGTACATCATGAAGCGCTGATGAGTCAAAAGTTCAGCACTAAGCCAGCATCTGATTTTCAGTCTAGTTCAGCTCCCGGTCTGCTATCAAATCAGATTGAGATAAACTGGGGCTAAATAACACCCATTAACTTTGCTTGGTCTCTTTATGACCAGTATTTTCTCTCTGGAAATATTTAGAGAAATTTTAAAATGGAGTTGTCATTTTTGTACTGCTAAGAGCAAAGTGGTTCCCTTCAGAAAGTGCCTTGGGTAACTCTCTGGCTGCAAATGTCACTTTGAGGAAGGTCTGAGCAAACATTTCTTTAAAGTGTCTTTTACATCTTGTTTCTATCTACTTGGCATCCATTTTGCACATTTGTTAACCCAACTGCTTGATCCTTTAGATGTATTTGTCATTGTAGAGAAAGCAGTTTTGTGTCTCATCTATCAGCTCTTCAGGCTGGGTTTATTATCCTAGTTAAAATATGAGTACCATGACAGATTAAACCTGCAGCTCATTACTAAGCAAAAACAGTTCTAGCAAGCCTAATTTAATAGCAAAAAGGAAGTTTCTTTTCCTTCTTAGCCTGTTAAATTGCTATATAGCCTTTGTGGTGATACTTTCTAAGTGTAGATATATGTATAATGAAGTCACTTAAATTGTGAAGCTTTTTGGACACATTTTTCATGCTTCTGTTTAGGTACACCTAAAACATCCCTCCAGTGCAAATAACCTGGCAAAACATTAATTTCCTGCAGCCATTATTATTATTACCTTCTATTTCTTCACCTTTAAGCATAACTGACAAGTGGCACACTTCACCCCCAGTTTGGGGGCATATGGACAGTAAAAATAGAATATTTTCACAGTAATTTCTCAAGTTTTGCTTGAGTATAAGGCCAAGAAGAGGCAGAAAATGAAGGGAGGATGAGGGCATCATCATATACACAAAATGAAAACAACAAAACAAATCCAACAAAAATCAAAACCACCAAATCCAGATAGGTCAAATTCATGGAAGTCTGATCACTGGCATTAGAGAATAACCACTTATTTTGCCATCTCATATAATGTTTCTGTAGGGTGAAATTCCCTACCACTGCAGGAATGGAGCAGGCAATGAACTCTATGATAATCCTAAACTAACCATGAAGACCCCCTTGGCAGCATTGTTCTGCTATTTGGAATGAGAGAAAAATAAAAGAAGGTACAAAATACAGAATATATATATATATATATACAATCAGCTCATATTCAAAATTTCCCAGCCAAAGAAATGCTGTTTGAGAAAATAATTCTCAAGCAATTCAGGTTACTAAACTTTACAGGTTTTTGTGGAGGGAACAGTGTTCCTGCTTTAGGCTTGTTGGTCTTACATTTCCATCTCATTACTTCCTTGCAAATTGTGCAAAATTTGGAGTTGCCTACTAGCAGCCAAAAGCTGGTATCAAAGCCCTGCTTTAATTAACAGAAAACTGTACACAGGGCTCAGGGGCTTCACTCATTTTGCTAAATGGAGAAATTGACAGAGGTACTTGTTAATATGAGAAGATAATTATGGAAACTCATATATAAACATACCTTTCACAGAAATTTTCACTTTGTGGCCTTATTAAAAGTGCTCAGTACTATTGCCAGCAAAGACATGCTAAGCCTGAGGGGTGAGTGGAGAGCATCTCTCTGCTGGTTCCATTCAGCACTTCTGAGAGTTAACCACTGAATTTTTCAAGGGTTAGAAGAAGAAAATTTAATTTGTATGTTGATAAATAAATTTTTACATTTAATGTAACATATCCCACTTTCATGGTGGCTTCAGCAATGTCAAATCCCCCTCATTTATTTTCATGGAGCATGAGAACTCCATATGGAAGTTTGGAAGACGCTGGCTCTATAACTCACTGTCTTGATTCCAAAAGCACAAGGAGAATTGTGAGAGTTTTCAAAACTAAATTCTGCATGCCATTGAATTCCTTTTAATTATAATCTCTCACCATCTGATTTACTTCCACCTGATGCAGCTTTCATTTTCTAATTCTAAACACCTGCACTTGTATTAAGCATTTTTAAGATGAAACTATTAATGTGAATGTAATGTTCCATGCAAGATTGTGTATTAAATGTATGTATTAAATATAACAGCAGTTTGAACATATTGTAATGACAGGCAGTACCAAATGCAGCAGCTTCTGGTCATAGGAGTTCACCTTCAGTTGTGAATTATTTACTATAACAAAATAAAACATAATTGTTTGCTTTGCAATTCAGATTCCACTGGCTGCTTGTTTCAAAAGAAAACGGAATTGTTCTCTGATTTGTGGTCTCTACCTTTATAATGGTTGTAGTCTTAGTGTGGATTTACATACCCCCCTGCTTCCCCCCAAGCCAATAAACTAATGTTTGTTCTATGCTTCTTGATTAAAATAAGAAAAAAAACACATTGTGCTGATGAACATCTGTTCAAGACAGTTAAATGCAGATTCATGTTTATTGTTTAATTTGCTGGGTGGGCTCAACATCACTGAATTCTCTGCCCATGGGAATTCTACACCTATTGATATTCAAATAGGCTGCATTGTTCACCCCTCACCCAGTCTGCACATCCAAATATTGACAATTTTCTTCCACCACTGCCACACCTGTAGCTGCCATGAATAAGAATAAGCAACGTCCTTTGGAAAAAGGCATTGATTATGTCTATAAATAGGGTGAAGAAATGCAAATTAGGATCCATTCTGGAAACAAGGGGCTTTCTGAGCATAAAACCTGAAAGATTTGCGTCCAAAGTGCCAGACAATTTTCACTAATATCTTTAAAGAATGCTTAAAATTAGAGCCATCATTTAAAAAAGTCCAGTTTTACAACATAATTATTTTTAGTAATAGATTTTTTCAGAAGACTTTTCAAGATAAACTACTTAATTTTCCATAATTCCTGTGAGATGAATGCAAATGTAGTGGGTTTAGGGGTTTTTTTGTGGGTTTTTGGTGTTCTTTAGGTTTTTTTAGCTGATGAGAAAACAAAGATGACAGGGTCACCAGCTCAATATGACAGTCAGCATCCTATGCCCTGGAAAATTCTAATACTTAATAATTTAAGGTTGTGTATACATCTCAGATGACACAAGACATTCAAAATTACAGATCTCAATGCAATTTTCCAAGGTGTGATGAGTCAAGACAGAAAAGAAATGAGGATTCATCACTTCCCTCCTCTGTGGCACCAATGGACTCACAATAACCACACAAGGAACTCCAAGGGTTGTACCATTGCAAAATAAAACATTCTGCAGAAAAGTAAAGTCCACCTGCTCCTCTTTTAGCTGGAATTTTCCAACTCTCTTTTGTGCATTCAGCAAAAACTGAATTCTGGTTTTAAGGAAGCAAAGGATTGCAGACACCTAGCAAATAGGTGGATTTGCTCCAACATTTAAAGAAGTGAAGAGCTAACACACAATTTCCTCAGCCAAAGTCCCAACTCAGGTATAGCAGTGAGGACCCAATTTTCACCCCAAGGAACACCAGTTAAATAGTGAAGTTTCCAGTAAATGCACTAAACTCTATTGAGGACATTTCTATGCTGATACAGTAAAAATTCCCACATATGACCTTGAGAAGTTCATGATTTCTCCGGAATTTACATCTGGGAAATCCTCACAGTAATGATTTCTGTCTCCCCTACATACACTGCAGACTCTTCAAATCAGGGTCTCTGCCTTCTTATGTTTATTTCACCAAAAATTCCCAATTAGCACCAACCCATCATTTCTCTCTGAGTTTCCCTAATATATAAATATACTAAGAATTATTTGAGTATTCTAAATCATGCAAGTCAATGTCAGGAGACATTTTATCTTGTTAAACAGAATGTCAGGAGCCTCTTCATCCCACTTATTCTGCAATTGGTGAACATTCATCCACCTCACTGTGGGTAGAAACACCTCTCACTTTCAGAAGATATGATATTTTTATGCACACACTTATATGCAGCTGTTATTAAGAATGCAGTCACATCATTTTTTATTCTAATAGTGGGAGTACATAATCAGTTCAAGTGCTTCACTACTAAGGAGAATTCAAGACAAATTATAAGTCATAGATAATTACTATTAATAGAAAATATGCCTCAAGGAGAATGGAGTTATTAGATAAACATCATTGCAGTGCTTAGTAGCTTGGGAGTGGATAAAAAGAAAGGAGAATGACTTGCTCTGGGATTCCTCCACCCTGTAATAGTTGAAAGGATATTTTTTTTTAGAATCCTTTCTGTTCCTAGTCACATAAATGCAGATTTCCTTCAGGAGGCATGAGGAGCTCCAGAGGTGCCATTTTGGAGCAGGGCAGCATTGGGTACCTGCTGTGGGAATTGTCCCAGCTCCTCGGCCAGAGCAAAGGCTCTCGGACACTGCTGCCCCAAGGATCACAGCAGCACTGCTAGAAACAGGAATTACCTATCAAAACCAAGATTTCATCTACATGACCTGGCTGCTTTAATTTGAATTTCCATAGAGGTGACACATTTTGCTGCTTTTTGCCTGTACTGGATGAAATGTTTCCAAGCTTTCTCCTCTTTACCTCTTCTGAAATTTCTTATAAATGTTTTGTCCCTCCTTTTCTGCCCACCCCAGAGGCTGGACAGGGTGTCCAACTGGGGCAGTTTAACAGCAGGGAGAGTATCCCTGTGGGATATTGCCCTGCACAAGGCTGCTGGAGGCAGAGAAGGAGCACTTAGGCAGCAGCAACATGAGAGCTGACATTAACACTGTCCTCTCGCTGTTTTGTGAGTGAAAAACAGTCTCCATGGGAGCTCCAGGAATCACAATCCACATATCTCTGCCTGTTTGAGCCTCTGACACATTCCATGTGAGTTCCCAGACACATTCTCAGCTTTTTTACCAGCACAGCACCACACAGACACAGACCTCCCCCGTTGGACGGAGCAGCAGAGCCCAGCCTGGCACGCTCGGATCCCCCTCTGTGTAAAGATGTCTCAGGACATCTGTGAGCTCAAGGGGGAGGCAGTGATGGCCCTCTCTGCCAGCTGGCTGAGGGGCAGCAGGGATGGCAGCTATGGAACAGCTGCTGCTCCACCTGCAAGAGCCATGGTGGCAAAGCTGCCTCCTGACCAGTGGGGGAAGAGACAAATGTATATTTTCTAATTATGCAATTGCACTCTCCTGCTTATTTTCCACTTGGGAAAGCAGAGAAAATTGGCACAACTGGAAGTTTTGCTTACTAAGGCACACATGGAATCAGCATCACATACTAGAAACAATAGTCAAACAATTCTCAACCTCTAATCACAGTAATGACAAGAGTTATGACATCAAGTGATTTGATGCACAGAAACTCAGCAGTGGTGTAATAGCAAAGAAATGACATGAGGAAGTATTTGAAGCCAAAGTTTAGGTTTCATTATACATATACATCTGTGACCATGTTCACAAGGGTCTTAGGATGAGGGAAGAGATGAGGATCTGACTCCACGTTTCAGAAGGCTTGATTTATTATTTTATGATATATATTATATTAAAACTATACTAAAAGAATAGAAAAAAGGATTTCCTCAGAAGGCTGGCTAAGAATAGAAAAAGAAAGAATGATAACAAAAGCTTGTGTCTCCGACAGAGTCTGAGCCAGCTGACTGTGATTGGCCATTAATTAGAAACAACCCCATGACACCAATCACAGATGCACCTGTTGCATTCCACAGCAGCAGATAACCATTGTTTACATTTTGTTACTGAGGCCTCTCAGCTCCTCAGGAGGAAAAAATCCTAAGGAAAGGATTTTTCATAAAAGATGTCTGTTACATAAATGTTTCCTTTACAAGTCACAGCAATCAGAATTTGTCTTTGAGACACTTGAGAGAAGAGTTAGTTCATGAATCCAGGAACCTAGGGAACATTATTTATTCATTGGAGCTGTGCCAGAGCAGCCCTGTGGCCATCACTGGCCACACACACACCTGGATGGAGATCTGTGCTGTGCACAGCTCAGCAATTTGTGCCTGACATCACTGCAAGGTTCACAAACAGGTACTCAGAGTAGAACCTGTAACAGCTGCTTTTGGTATTGACTGCACAAATATTCTCCACCAAAATGCAGTGTATTTAGAGCCCTTTATTGCAGTTTTGGACTGTAAAATACTTTGTACAAATATAAAGTAGGAAAGTGTGACAAAGACTTAGGCAGCTTCAGCAATTCTGAGTTTTCATACTGCTTTCTGACTCACTGAGTGCCACCCTAAAATTCTCAGCTGCTCATTCCTAAAAGGCCTCATATGGAATAAAATGCTGTATCACACAGTAATAAGTTACCTGAATTTTCTCCTTTTAAATAAATATTTCTTTAAAAAGCAGGTTCTCAAATAAAGGAAAACCTCTAGAACAGAATCTTGGGCAAAAAAAACACAAAAGGAAAGCAAATAACTTTCTGCCAGCTCCTGGTGATAGAAGCCTGAACAATGTGAACAAGTAGAGAAAGCTGAAGGATCCCTGTTGAGAAAAAGCGAGGTGGAAATCGTTAGATAAGGATTTAATATTTCTGAATGACCCCCCTTTAAATCAGGGGGATGTCCAGCCCAATGCATCTTTGGAGCTGTGCCTGTCAGAAGCTCTCAGAAGGTTTTCCAGCTCTCACTGTTGATGTTTGGAGCTGTTGCCAAGGGAGGAGAGCTGACAATGAAGTGCTGTCATTAAAACCACAGAGCAAAACTCTTCTTTCAGGAAACAAGCACCAATGTAACATAAAAATAGTTACAGATATTCAGGATTGTTTTGGTGCTGCTTTATGTATATTTGGTTGGCTTTCTTAAAGAGGGGAGTATCTCTTCCAAATTTGATGTTTGAAAAGTACCCTCATAAGGCTGGCTAAAATTAGAGCGAATAGAATTAGAATAAACACAATTTCGTATTAGTTTTCATCTGCCATTATTTTCAGCTCTCCATTTAACTGTGGATGATCATGAACAAAATTTATTTCTCTTACTAATGATACAGTCCTCTTACTCTTTCATGTGGGATCACTCAGATTGAAACACACTAATGAGGCTTTCAGAGCTGAGCTCACATTTCCCATTTTCTTTGAGCATTGCTTCAGAAACAGATTTGCTATTCGTGGAAGTAGAGAAGATGAAAAATGAGCCCAGGGTGGGTCCAGGGGATGATCCTCAGGATGCACCAAGCAAGGATTGGGGGTGAGATGACGAAGGAGGCAGCGTGAGCAGCCTGCACCCTACAACATTCCAGCAGTACCCAAAGTTCTGTTTTTCAAAGGTGCTCACTGAGTGCTGACTCATTAATTCATACAGAATCAGGGAGGTGATGAGCCATGCAGGTCCTGGCTACACCAGAATAATTCAGTGTAAACACCACACTTCCAACAGGCTGGGAAGCAGAGAGACACCAGGAATGGGTAACAAAGAGTCTCCAGGAGTTCATTTGTATGCAGCAATAGCAAAGCTTGCTCAAACACAAAATAAAACTAAAACCCAGAACACTCACACAGATACATTTTTACTCCATAATTGGTTTTTGCTCAAGACAAACCAAAAGTTAGAATAATGACATCTTCTTTCGGTGGTATCCATAAGACAGCAGCAATAGATTTATTAATAACAAGCAAGCTATACCTGAATGTTTTAGGTTGGGAAGCTTTTTCTACTCTTATTTGTATACTGGAAATAGATTAAAAAACCTAGAATAGAGTGATTAGAAATCAAAAAACCTACAGAAACAGTAAAATAAAAAAAGATAATCAGAAACTTACACAGAAAAAGATTTAGAAGAATGCAGTTCTATAAAAGCGCAAAAAAAACCTGTGAATGTTAACAGGAAGGCAGGAAGAAAAAATGAATACTAAACATCATTTCAAACCCTTGAGAAGGTGATTTCAAAGGAAACAGGGAGATAAATGGATGACAACATGCATATTAATGAGCCCACAGCAATTCTCAATTACAGTTCATTATCATTAACCATTTGAAAAGTAAAAAGCAGATAAACAACTCAGTCTGCTCCAGCAGGAGTTGAAAATTGCCTGGCAAGAGATGCTTCCCTCTCAGGAATTCTAAGTTAAGGCAAAGAGAGTTTCTCTGGATGTAACCCTAAGGATTCCATTCAGATAATACAGGAAAACCTGGGGAAAGGGGAATTGAGTTGCATTATCCAGCAGACAGTACACAAGCCATGATATTCTGAACCCTTTGTTAAATGCATCCTCCCATGCTGGCCCGCAATAATAAGCTGTTCTGAGCACCAAGTTGGAGTGCAGCTCCCTTGGCCTTTCCACCTCCATTTAACCTTTCCATCTCTCACCCAGCCCAGCCCACTCTGAAACAATGCCCTGTCAGCAGCTCCCAGGGGCTGCTGATTGTGTTCCTGGGGCTCACCACGGTAGGAACCTTCCCTGAGCATTGCTGACTAAATACAGCTCCCATGCAACTGCACACATGCTGGGCATCTATTCACAGCACACACATCAGAGGTTCAAGGTCCAAAATTTCCTGCCTTGTAACTATAAAATGAATCACCTGCCTTGCTCAGATTGAGTTTTGGAAGGGACAAGGATATCAGAAGGGGGCAGGATTTAGAAACTAAAACAGTGAAGAGACTGGTAGAGAAACTTTGGGAGCCAAGGACTCCTGTTACTCACTGTAAAAAGTGTGCTCTGTTTGTCATACTGAGGTTTTAGAAACTCCTCCTCCTCTCAGGGCCTGTGACTGGCTGTTCTGGCAAACCTAAACCACCACAATCTCCTTGGAATGTCTAGAGTTGGATAATTTGCAGAATCCTGGAAGGATTTTGGTGACCTGCTGGAGCTGGAAATGAAGGAAGGGAGCTCAGCAGCTCCTTAGCTTCACCCTCCACCAACACAAGCAGGTTTGGGTCTTGGCAGTCTGGCACCAAGCACTTCATTTACAGGGCAGAGGAGGCTCCTAAAGGAAGATCCTGGAGCACCCTCCTACAAAATAACCAAGGGTTTGGCACCAGTGAAGAGATCCCCAGAGTGCTACCTTGGAGCCAGCCAACAGGAGGGCTGGAACTGTGCCTCCCCAGGGACCCTGGCAAGGCTTTGTGCCCTGAGGATGCTCTGGGTGTCCCTGTGTGGCACAGAGGATCCAGCTCCACCTCCCCAGCTGCAGCACCCACGAGGGGATGGGCACAAGCAGCAGCTCCCAGCCAAAACTTCATTAACAGTGTAATTTATGAACCTATTTTATCCATACTCGAAACCCATTTAATCTCTATTCAAAATTTATTCTTTCTATGCCAAACTTCATAAATAATCAATTTATAAGCTTTTTTCCACCAGACTTTTGACCACACAGAGATAGGAATCTGATGAGTGACAATTTCTGTTTCCATCAGAACAGATGTATTTATGCCCTAACTGTCCCTGTAAAAGTCAGCGACAAGAAAACAGTGGGGAATAACTTGGCAAAGAAAGAGAAGCCTTGCAGTAATTTGGTGTGAAAACCAGAGAGGATCAATGCAGAACTTATTTTCATTCTTTTACTTACTAAAGCTTATTTACAAACCTATAACTTTTGCTAAATTCTATGCATTCTTGATATTTTCCCTCTTTTGATGTTACAAAGTCTTCTGCTTTCATAGTTCCCTTTTAGACAAAATAGGAGGCTATTTTGCTAGCCTCTAAATTTTGTAAGAATATTCATAATTGGAGCTTGAAAGAAATTCATATCCTGCCACTGGGTCCTCAGTACAATAATTACAATGATTCCCTTGATGTGAGAAACGTTCATTTTAACTCTGTAAAGTAAGTTGCTTTAAACTTTTATTGCCATCATGCATCTAGTATAGAGGGAATAAAGCATCTTTTGAACACTAGACTATTACAATTTCTAGGAACATTTTATTTCTTAATCAAAAGCTGAGAGTTTGTGCAAACCATCAGAAATAGAAGTTGTTTGGGTTTGTTTAATGGGACTGTCTGATAGAGTTACCAGACAAAGAATTTGTTCTAAAGATCCATTTCTTTGAACATTACAACGTGGTTCTTGTTCTTTGTGGTGAAATCGGGCAACAATTTGGGTCTGTACAATACATATCTCATAATGCTTTTCTTACCAAAGCTGGTATTATTGTCCAGCCTTAGTCAGAATTTCAGAGCAAGTGCTAAGACTTGGAACAAAGGAGCAAATCTGTCATTTTGAAACCTTTTCACTAATGAAGTTAGCAGCCTTGATGCCCAGTTCTACACAAATACTTACAACACCTCTAAATGAGAATGATCCAAATTTCCAGCTTTTTAATAGAGTAAGCAGAAAACTGCATGTATGTAGTTGTTCAATATTTGCATTTGATCACTAAAATTTAGGAATTCTAACCTGATATTTTGAAAGCATTTGAGTATTTCTTGAAATAATTTTTTTAAACTTATTACACAGCAGCTTCTCTGTAGTACATAAATCAGATTTTGTTTTACTTTTTAATTTGGCGTTGCAATACTGCGGGATGCTTTCCCGTAAGAATAATTATTTCCCAAAGCAATTGAGATGTATGTGGTCAGTACAGGGTTTGAGAAAACAGAGCAGAAATAATTAATCTGGATAAAGAGCTTGCACTGTAACACTTGTCCATTTGTGCAGACATCCTTCAAACACTTAAACCAGAGTTAACCTGTTATAAACCCTTTGATGAGAAGGGCTCTAATGACATTTCTTTTAGCAATTAGCAGTACCTCTTCTGAATTCAAATGTGTTTAAGCAGGCAGGGCTGGCATAGAAATCAGGGAACAGACAAGCACAGAGTTACAAGACCTATTCAAATAAAATACTCATCTTTAAACTACCTCCCTATGCACCAAGTCCACCATGTTCACGTAGCAATTGATAAAAATGGTTTAAATTACTTTCTGAAGCAGAAATTTCTATATGGAATTAGGAGTTATCACCATTTTTTATTTGTTCTTTAAGCGACTTTCCACTTCACTTCCAGGAGACCTACACAAATTCACACAACTCACTGGCATCTCACAAAATTATGAAGTTTCATTTACTCTTCATTGCAGCAGTGTTATTTTCATGACTTCTGGCAGAGTGATGTGGAGAAACCACACAGCTTTTACCAAAGCCTCCACAGAACCCTTAACAACAGGTACTGTTCTCCTATTTCTAAAGTCACTATCATGTGTGGCATTAAGGAAAAAAAGGGAAAAAAAAGCCATCTATAATTTATTTCATATTCAATTCTTTTCCCTGCAGCTTTGATTAACAAAGTTCATTATTGACGGCATTTTCTGCTTTATTGCTAAATATTACAACCACTGTATTTTTTCATTTCAGAAGACATTTCAACATAACATTTACTATTGAAAATGTCTTGATGATGATCAAGCCAACAAAAGTTTCACCATTAATTTCAATAGGCATCAGCCTTCAAATTCATATTAAGAGATCTATTTTGCTGATGTGACAGTAAGCAATGTGATTAGGGGGGTATATTATCCACTGATCATTTCAATGCACAGCTATTGCAATAAAACATTGGGTTTAACTAAAAGCTTTGATGTCATCAGCATCCATGAAAATGGAGCATAACAAATGTGTGAATGGAGACCTCTCCAATCTGGAAGTTAATTTGCATGACATTATGACCTTGTTTGCATAGCAGAATATTAAAATATTCCTTTTAGCAAACACTGGCATTTTGAATACCCAGGAAATGCCATGCTGAGATCTTAATAGGTTATTAGTTATATTTCAGCTTCCCCAAATTTCTTCCAGATGGGTGTAATAAAATAAAAGAAATTCTTATTGTGAAAGGGTAGGATTTTTTCCCTTTAAACACCCAGAATAATGTTAACATATATTAAGAGACCAGTATTAATCTATTGTCAGTCCTCCCTGTTAATATTTCACTGTATTTTATAATAATACTTGCTATCATTTTCTGTAAGAATGTCTATTGTTCAGGATAAAATGATTTCCTTTATAAAAAGCTGAATTTCTCTTATTATTATATTTGTAATGAATGAACAGAAAGAAGTAAGGCAGGAATACAACTCATCCATCAGCACAAAATCTTCAGCGCTCAAGTAAGCAATAATGCCTTATTACCCTCAAAGACAACTGAAAGGAAAAAATAACCCTGGCTCACAGCCCTGGCCCTCAGTTACCACTTTGGGCTGCCTTTTCCAGCTGCTGAACCAAGAGCAGGCCCAGGGCTGCTCCAGGGAGAGCAGAGAAAGAGGAGCCTTGCACTGGCCAAGGAAAAGCTGAGCTGCTCCCAACGGTGGCGGCAGCTGCCAAATTCCCAAATGGATCCCTGCAGCCTCTGTCCCACCCCACCTCTGATGGGGACAGACTCGACTTCTCCAACAGGAAAGCCAACAAAGAGACAGCAGATGTACAATCACATTTAGTGATTGAGGTAAATGGTATTTCTAGGTACAAAAGTCTTTGTTATTCCTACGTACAAAAGTCTTTGTTATGAATGGAATCTAAGCTTCAGAAATATTTTCAGAAAGTATCACAAATCTCTCACTTCTATACATAATGTCACTGCACAAGCATATAGAACTTGTACTTGGGAACTCATCAGAAGATTCAGGATGAAAGATATTTTTCCTAAATGCCCAGCTCCCAGACTAGCTCTTTGGAAAGCATTCATTCAGAACACACTGAGAAGGAAAAAAAAAAGTTATATGCTTAAGTTAAGCATTCCAAACTGCCTCAAAAAGAGACATAAATAACTCAAAAGCAGGCAAAAGATTATCTAATGGCAGTCCACAGCTAGACTCCTCTTTTCATACAGAGCTATCTGCTCCTTCAAAAACAACCCAAGAACAGCTCTTGTTTTCTGGAAAATAGTACTTAAAAAACAGTCTGTTCTTTTCAAGAATTTAGAGGTGTAGAATATTCCAACTGATGGCCAAAATGTTCTTGTTTTTCTATTTAATCTTTTGCTTCTAGTCCCTCCAATTTATTAGCATGCTGCTATTAATGAAAACGGTTCAAAGCACTGTATGATTCTGTGATTAGCAAAACTGCAAGATCAGAGACAAGTGGAGTCAAAAACCAGGTGGGTCATTCCCAGTCCTTGGGTTGGAGGGGCATTCAGAATCCCAGGCAGGGACAGCCCCGGCCCAAGGGCAGGCTTAGCCCAACCCCTTCTGAGAAGGATTCACACATGGCTCAGACACGCAGGACACCAAGGGAGTATGGAAGCTCTGACGTCACACTTGTATGTCCAACTTATATCCCATGAGCTTTTCCAGATAAACAGGCATTTCATCTGCAGAACAAATATTAGCTGTATTCAGGGAAGGGGAACAGCATTTCACTCAGAAATGCAGAGGACAGGAATTGGAAGGGAAATCTAAAGCTCTTCTCAGAAAGCAGAGGTTCTGACAATGGGAGGACAGAGGCCCTAGACATTGTCAGGCTGCTGACAGAGCTGCAGGGCCATGCACCAGTCTCTCTGTTTCCCTTGTACTTATTTTCCCTGTTCTTTTTCTGCTGTGTTGTTCTTTCCCTGTGCTTGTTGCCTTTGCTGCTTTCTAGACTGCTTGGACAGTGTCCAGCTGCCAAGTGTCAAACCTATTTGAGTGTGAGATCTCCCCTTCCCTGGGGAAGGACAGAGCCTGGGCTTATATGGGCTGGTCCTCTGACCTTGATGTTAGAGAGACCATCTTGTGCTAATTGTATGGAAAAAATAGTTTTAAAAAGTATTCTTAAGTGACTTCATTTTCCCAAGGCTGACAATGCCACAGAATCCTCATGTCCATGTAGGACATGGAGCTGTCGTTCAAAGGCAAAACCCCATTTTATTCTGTATGGGCATAGAGATAAGTTCTGAAAGTGTTGAAGAAAATGATTGCCTGTAGCATGTGCCAGCAGGGCTGAGTTTCTGTAACCAATGTGATAAATCCAAAGCCCAGCTCTCCCCAGCACACAGGCATTGCCTTTGAGGAGTGCTGGGAGCACAGCAGGAGTGAGGCAGCGCTGGGGAGCCCTGGCTGGGTCTGAGCAAACACGAGGTGTGATTCACAGCAAACTCAAAGCCCTGCTTTCCCCAGCATCTCAGGAGAGCTGGAGACTCCATTGTGCCTGCTGTGTGCAGCACAAGGGACTGGGGGTGGCTGGGGGGACCCCGGTGTCAGCTCCTGCCATGCTCTGGGGACACTAAACAGTGCTCATCTCCCTAAGGGTATCCTCTGTGGAGTGTTATTGGGAAAATGCACCTCTGTACCACCTGAAATGAAGGAATGAAAGGTCAAAGAAAAATAAGTGGACTATTTTCCTTAGCAAAGGGGAAAAACCCCACCCTTAAATGGACACGGCATGCCATGGCTGCTTCAGGGCTGCTGTGCTCTGCAGTTCAAGCTCAGGCCACTGGATCCAGCCCAGCAAGTGGCATTCAGCTGCTGCTGCATTCTTAGTGGTACTGAAAAGGGGACTACTAACATATGCTGCTTCTGACTTCTGCAGCAATGTCTGAAAGAAAATAGCGAGACCTTTTTTGTGATTTTTAATGGAAGAAGACAGCTCAACTTGAAAAGGAAGGACTAGAGCAAATTTAGCCCAAAGACAATTTGAATAGGGACTACAGAATTTAAAGGTAAACTACAGAAAGGTCACTTAGTAAATTTTCAAGATTTGGGTACTTCATAAAGCCTCTGAGGTTTTGTAGACTACTGACCCAGCTACTTTCAGAGAAAAACACATTCTGATTGAATGCATGTTGAAAAGATACCTTGAGCAGAGTGCAATGTTATACTCTTTTATCAGTGACCTGAAAATGGAGTCTTGGCTGCTGCTTCCTGCAGTGCTGCTGAAAGCATTATGCCCACTTCTCATCAAAATGGGACAAACTAGATGGGCCATAAGGGCAGATAAGGCCTGGAGCAGTTTGTGTTGGGTTAGCAGGTATGGCCAGCATGCTTGGCTTAGTAATGTTCTACACAGAGCCCAGGAACTTTACAAATAAACCAGCTTTTTCTTTTCTTTTTTCATAAGAAGAAAAGAATGAAATACTGAAACCATAAATTCTGCAGAACGACACAAATAACTTGAAAAGTTTTGGCTACACGAATCTGTAAATCAGAAAAATCAGTCACAAACATATGATTTAACTCCATGCGAAATAGATGTAGATTTAACTTCATGCAGAAATATAACTTCATGCATTTAGTAGGAGAGATTACCATTTCCTCTCAGGAAAAAAAAACCAAAAACAAACCATCAAAATTTCTGTTTTGATGGTTTTCTGCAGACAGCATAGTCGAGACTGGTAGCAATGAAAGAATTTGTTTTTCCTTTAGCAGCAGATGAAGGAGCTGCTTGACAGGATTTTGTTTTAGAGAACAAAATATGAACATCCTTATTTTTACTGTGCAGATATTTAGTTCCTTCTGCTGGGCAATCCAGTCATCCACTTACCCAATCCTGTCTATAGGTAATCCTACAACCTGTGTGGGACATGTTTGTTACAGCAAGAAGCCAAAGACTTAAGGGTTTTGGCTGAAATAATGATAATTTCAGATTTATTTGGTCTGTAGCACGCTACCTAATGATGAACCTAATCATCAGTACCTAATGAACAGATCTAATGCTACCACTGCCATTGAGAAGTAGGTATTAGATATGGGATATCAGTAGAGCTGGTGACAGCTCCCATCACTCCAGTCTTCTCTTTGAGTCAACAAATATGATTTTATCAATGCATGGCATACTATTTCCATTATAGGGGTGAGGTTTTTCCCCTTTTCCTAAAGGAAATACTCCACTTTTCTTTGACCTTCAATTCCTTCATTTCAGATGGTACAGAGGTGCATTTTCCCAATAACATTCCACCAGAGGAACCCTTTAGGGAGATGAACACTGCTGCACCAAGGAATTGTGAACAGAACTCAGCTGGAAGTGCTGTGTGGGGACCAAAGTGAGGTTCTGTACTGAGTCCTGTGGTGACTTAGGACACCACTTAACATGGGAAACTCTACAAATCTGAGATAATTTAGGTTTTGATTCAGGGGCCTTTGTGAAACACCCATTTCCCCTCCCTTTGAAGGGTGCCTGGGCCTGGGGGAAGCAGCAGATTCCTCTGGGCCTCAGTCACTGGGCCTGAGCAGGTGCATCTCATTTCAGACATGAATTCTGCCCATGGTTAGATAACACATCTGAAACCCAGAGGCTCTGCTGCCTTGAGATGGCCATTCCCCCTCCCCCCAAGCTTATATATAGCAAGAATATTTGTGTGTTCTGAATCATTATTTTTCTTTGAAACATCTAAAAATACTGTTGCTGGAGGAAGCCAGCCATTTGAACTATGTATATTTAGTCTTCTCCAGCTGCTGGAAATGCTGATAGGATTTGAATTTATCAGAAATTTGGTTTAGGCTGCAGGTTTTTTTCTTAGCAACAGTTGCTATGCAAATTATTCAGAGTTTCTGCTGCAATTGATGCTGGATAGAGATTTGGAATATCAGATTCTTAAAAATCTTTGCTGCAAGACACCAAGTTCTTAACCTTTCAATTTGCTGAAATTTGACAGCTGTATAAACAGAACCACTTGCCCTTCCTCACTGCTCTTCAATCATGAAATCTTAATATTTTCTTGATAATACATAGAAAAATTAGTTTCTAATCTTCACAGTATTACACAAGAGAGCAGTCAAACAGAGATGAAATGGTCTTTTCTCTACCCTTTGGTTGCCACAGAGGGCTCAGTCCTTTGTAAAGGAGAAAACATCATTCCTGCCTAGTGACAGAGCCAGACTTGAGGGAAAAATGGGGAGAAACCAGAACTCCCATCTAGCATTATGCCTATTAACATCTTTGTGAAGTTTGGTTCAATTTTGCATTCACTGTACAGAGACATAATTCAAGTCATGACTAGGCTGAACCAACTGTTAAAACAGCGCAATGGAAGTAGGAATAAAACTATCCCAAATTTCCAACACACAATACAAGTCTGTAATAAAGAAATACTGATCATCCTTCTCAGGTCATCTCTTGAAGGTGTTGAATTTCTATTATCTGCTACTATTTCATTTATGCAAAAGCATTGAATATAAATCCTCTTCTTCTGCCATGAGTGCCAGTGGGGGAACTGACCTAATGCTACCACTGCCATTTAGAAATAGATATGGGCTGAGTTCTAATCATATTTCAGTCCAGTTTAAAAGCAAGGATTCAGTGTTTGATGTTCTGGGTGAGTTAGAGCCATGGGTCAATGCTCAGTCAAAACTTGTCTTTCAAAACCCCCATGAAGTTAATACAAGAGCATTAATTAGTCAGAGATTTTGTGTTCAGTCTAGGACAAGAAAATTAACCACTCACATGTTGAGCTCATAGACATAAGCATGCTTCTAGAGCTACATATCTCAAAAAGCTTGCCTTAACCTAAGGAGAGGGTGACTTAAAGAGACTTTTCAGCTCCCTGAGAAATTTTATATGACAAACATCATCCCTTTGCTCATTCTGGTTAAATCAGATCATCACCAGTGACCTATTGATACTTGCTGAGCCACAAACACGTGGGAAGATGTGAGAACTGCAGGTCTGTGGTGATATTTTGTATATTGCTACAACACTGATCAGCTTAGAGGAAGCCTCCAGCATTCAGCTGGACTCAGGGGCAAGTCCAAGCTGCATCCAGAGGAATGACTAAAGCATGGAGATGCCAGGGAAAAAGCTAACCCTGCCAAAGCTAACTAGGAGGTGAAGAGTCACAAACAAAAACTGAACAGAAGTTGGGCTGCTTGGAAAATTTCCCCCTAAGTTCCAGTTCTGTACCTCTGCTGGGTGCAGTGATATTGTGTAACTGGGAAGTTTGAGCTCAGTCTTTATATGCCCTTCTGTAATCCCTGATTACTTCTGCAAATGTCACACTGATTAGCCAGATTCTTATTGTCAGAGACTTGTGCATTTCTGTTTTGTGTAAACAATCAATGAGCAAGGAGTCCTCGTCCAAGGGCATGACAGGCAAATACATTATGTAATATCTTACATTAAAGGAGTGGAAAGCATAACACTTGGGATCTTAAACTCTCCAGCTAAAAATGGCGTAACAGAAAAAAATAATTGTTGTTGTGAAGAGAAGGCTGTAGATTTTAATTATTTTGTTAAGTAGCATGCAGTAGAAGGAAATTCACAGTTTAGTTATTCCTATCCTCAATGCCATGAGCCATTGTGGCTCAGCAGATGTGGCACTCACTCAACCTTCTGTGTCAGTGGGGAAGGTGGGCCTTGGGAGACACAACAATGAGAGCACAGGAGCCTTTTGTATAGGCAGCTCAGGGAGAGGGAAGGGGTAACATCTATTGTAGTGACTCCTTTGTAAGCCATGAGCAATGAACTTACTCACTGAACTGAACTAACAGACAAAATATTAATAAAAGCTTGCCTTGGGCAACAACTTTTTTTTAAAAAGAAGTTCTATTGCCATCATCTCTGAGCATTACAGAATCTTTCTCTGACTATCCAGCAGAAGGTTTGCTCTGTGGCAGGAGGGCTGCAGTGCCACTCTTGGGATGAGCACCCTTTCCTGGCCAGGGTTCATTGCTCCTCATGTCAGACATGCTGTAAAAGCAGCTCCATCTCATCAGCAGCTTGGGCTCCTTTAGGGACAGGGCAGAACCAGGCTGGGTCTGGGTACAGCTTCTCCCACTGTGGGGCAATGGTCTGAACCAGCAAACAAAAATTATCCCCTAGAAAGGAGTCAGTGAGGAAGTCCAGCTGGGCAGCTCAGATTTAACTCCCTATTTGGTGATGGAGTTAAATCTCCCATTCCATCTTCAATCTCAGCCTAGTGCATACCTGAAGCCACAACATATGGAAGAGGTTATCAGACAGACCAAAAATGAGTGTTTTAGTACCTGGTTTTGAACACTGAGTATCACCAGTCAGGTTCCTTTATTCTGCTAATTCCTAATACCAAGGTAGAAGGCTTCCCTCTGTCTCAAGAATTGTCTGTTCTATTACAGCTCTGGCCATTAACATATTTCTGATAATTTGTTTCTCCCAGGAATAAGCACAGTTCTTTGAAGTCTTTTGCTGTATTTTAGGTACATCATGCTTCACAGTCAGTCACATAACAGGGCCTCTCACTAATGGGATCATTGGATGGGTCACCAAGAAAAAAAAAAGGAATATCCACTTGCATTGTGTCCCCTTACACAATAGGGATTTATTGTGTTCTCTGAGTGAAGAGTAAAGAAAATTACTCCCTGTTTCTTGTCTGGGCAAAACTATGGTCATTTAAGACAGATGAGTTTCAGCACTGAATTTTAAGTACTGGCCTTATGTATAGTAAGTATTTTATGCCATGGAAAACCAATTTTATCTTCAGGATTATTTCTAGAAGCACAATAAAAAAATAATGAAAAACCTACAGGTATTTGTTTAAAGTTATAATATGTCCATGGAAAGATTGAAGAAAGATAAGCCCAACTTCACATAAAGGTTTCAGCACAATAGGCTATGTTTATTTAAATATTTATTCACTTTTCATTTCTTGTAGGAATTAAAGTGAACTATTATCTTATAACTTATTATAAGTGAACAAGTTAGATAAAATATTATATAGATCATTTTCACATAGCAAATTTAGTGTTATTTTAATGACTTTACTGCTACACTGTAGGTTACTAAGATTTATAGAGAGATTTGAAAGCTTAAGTTGATTTTCCACCATAAAAGACCCTTATTCCATCCTTCTCTCAACCCATTGCTTAGATACCTCCTATTTTGTCTTTTTACATAGCCTCAGCAACCCCAGCCTAGAAAAACTAATTGCTTTGCTGTTTTTGAAATTGCTGTGAGCATTCCACTGTAGAGAAGCTGCTTTTCTAAAGCAAACATATATGAGTTTCTGAGATAGAAAGGCTTCAATTGACATCAGAGGGCTTTAGAATTGCTTCTTACTGCTCACATACTTCTTAACAAGGCTGAATTCCCTTTGTAGAAATCATTAGTGAAAAATTCTTTAGCGGACTGCATTCACTTCAGTCATTTCTGCTGCTGTTTATTCTGAAATGATTTCACATTCCAAGCAAATGAAGGCCTGCTGCAGTAAAAATACAACTTCTTTCTGTGCCTCCCTATGCATGCAATAAATCCAGAGGAGACAGAACAGAATCAGAGCAAGAGTGATTCAAACCACAGCCACTTTTCTGATATGTTCATTACTGACCACTACTGCTTGTTATGCTGATTGAACAGACAGAGCTGTGGTATTTTGCACCTCTCACTTCCTACCTGTTTCTGTAGAACTCAGACCATATTATCTGACCTTAATCTCATAGCTCAATAAAATGCCAAAATCCTAAATTAAGGAAGTAAATACATTTTCCAATTAAATGCTGTTCTTTCCTATGAATCTGTCTCTGGTGAGAATCCTTTCCTTATGATTTTCAATTCCTTAGGGTAGTTTGGGACAGTATTATGTCAGACCCTCTCCAGCTTCCACAGTCCATTGAGCCAGCCTGACTGATGTGGTCCTGACAGCTGCTATAAATTGAGTAACAACCAAATCCTTCCCCAAATCTCCCAACAGAGATCCTTTCTACCAATGGCAGGGCCAGCCAGCCAGCCCTACAAAGCCCAGTGATGCTACCACTCTCAATTTCACAAACTCAAGGCACAGGAACGGAGGGGGTCAATCTCACGTCCTTTACCTTTTTACAAGCACATTTTTTGGCAGCCATCAGCTACTGAATTAAGTACAGACCAGAATAAAGCTTTCATTTCAGAATAAAATAATAATATATGTGAGAATCTAGAAATAAACAAAACCATGTAAAACTTCTTAATATTAACTTTATTGGATTCCTACTGAAATAATTCTCAGAGACAAGCACAAGCCCACAGAGCAGTGCATTTCATGTTTTCAGTATTTAGTAACCTACTACTAATTTATGAGCCAGACTTGGGGAATAAACCAGAGAAGTTTGACATGCAAAGCAAAGAGGGAGCTGAGCACATCCATTTCCATCAGCATTCCTGCAGCACAAGCTGCAGTTACCTGGAAACAACTCCTGTGCTCTGCACAGCCCATTGTGGTGCTAAATGCAGCTGTGGAAAGCATCAGTGCTGTCCTTTGCAGCTGGAAAAAAGGCTGTTGCTTGCAGGGCAGGACAATGTCAAATTGAAAACGAAGAGACCCTCAAACAACTTGGGATGGAGGGAAAAAATCCTTCTCTTCATCTTCAGTTTCTTTAAACCAAAACAGAGGAACTGATAAAAGGAAATCTGACTCTGCCTGGAAATTTTCAGTCTTCAGTAAAGGTGTGTATGAGAGACAGAAGAAAATTCCTCTGAACTATTTGTTCAACATTTCTAAATGCAACAGTTCCTGTTATTTCTCTGCTCTTTA
This sequence comes from Zonotrichia leucophrys gambelii, assembly GCF_028769735.1. Lineage (NCBI taxonomy): Eukaryota > Metazoa > Chordata > Aves > Passeriformes > Passerellidae > Zonotrichia > Zonotrichia leucophrys. The sequence continues at coordinate 11,485,242 of NC_088183.1, forward strand.
AACTGCTTTGTCACAAGAGGCTGTCCTACACTTGATAAATTCCACTTTAATCAGCAGGTGCCTTAATTCATGACTCAGAAGAACAAAAAAATTGGTTAATCAGTCAAAAATGTATATAATCAAATAAAGAAAAACTCATAGAACCTCTGGGGCACAGTGTCTGGAGGTGATTAATAATTAAAGTTCCCATTTTCAAAGGGAAGTTTTATTCTTAGATGTGACTAATTTTCCAATCCAAGATTCCATTTTCCTTATTGCTTTAATATCTTCTTGGAGTAAGGAAAAATTTTAGTCACAAAAAATCCTAATTCTCAAATAAAATGAAAATGGAAATGCATTTCAGTACCAACACTTGCTTTCCTGAGGTTAAAGTGGAAATTGTTTGTCATTTATGTATTTCAAAGGAGAGGAGACTGATACTGTACAGGAAGAATATATTCAGAAATTAATGAAATTAACTAATAATAAACACTGCAAAAAAATATATTCCTACTTGTCAAAATGGCCTCCATCTTAAAACAATGCCTACAGTCTAATATCTGCCACAATGTCATTCACAGCTTTCTCTATTCTCTCTCACTCCATACAGAGATGTTTAAGACCTGAGATGGATGATTAAAGACTGTGCTCCCATTGTAATATAAAATCAGATAAAATACAAAAAATAGGTGAAGTAGAATATATTTGATACATAGTAAAGAAATCAAGATGCTGCAACATTTTCTTCTGTCTGCAGAACAGATTAGCAGAACTATCCCTACCTAGAAAGAATCCAGTTAACAGTTTCTAGTGGACCATGGTCAACAGAAATTACTTGTAGTTTTACTATCCAGAACTCTAACACTTAAAACTCTGTGACTTAATGAAAAGCACAGCATAACCTTCAGCAGTAAACCTTTTCCAGAGAGAACTCACTCGTGTGCTTAGACTGCCAAGTGAATTTAAATACCTTCCTAACAGAGAAACAGAACTTCCCAGTGTGGAGGGAGCAGCTCCACCCAGCTCCTGCAGCCCAGCTCTCAGCCCCAGCTCTGCTCTCAGGGCTCACCAGCCTCCCTTGGAATCCCACCCCCAAACCCAAGGCAGGACTGATTTCCTGTCCCCAGCACAGCACATCCCTTACTGGATGCTGCTTCATCATCCCTGCTAGAAATTACTTCTCCCTGGAGCTTAGGGAGAGGCTTCTGCAGAGGAAAATCTCTCTTTTGCAGTGTATCAGGCTGCCCCAAATGGCAGGTATTTTCAGAGGACTTGTTCCTGAAGGAGGATAACCTCCCTACAAGGTCTTTACTCCTCTGCTTTACCCATCTCCCCCAGCTGAGCTCTGCACCAGCATATTAGCATGCACAGCATCCCCTTCTGAAAAGCAGCAACATTTCCAGCAAGGGCACTCTCTGAGAGTTGGGCTGCTAAGTGGCTTTGCCTTCTCCTTAAAATATGCTTAAAAGAAAGCGGATCTCAGCAAAATAGGTTCCCTGTTATTCCTCTCCCTGTGCAATGTATTCAGGGCCAGGACAATTTTAGACCCTGAGTTTGCACCCAGCCCTGTGCCTGGTTATGGAGGAGATGTTGATCCAGGCTGAGGGTCCATTTCAGAGCAGGCACCCCCTGCTCCCGGGCTGTGCCAGCAGAGCCAGCCTGGGGAGCAGCTCTGCCACCACCTCAGAGCCAGGACAGAGGATATCGGTGATCTCATGGCTGCACATGGCATTAGAGGAGGCTCCAGGTCCTGCTGGATGCTACTCTCTACCTGGGAGAAATAGCAAGGGGAAATTTATGGCCTCTGGTTAGTCTTTATGTCCTAATTAGCAATCTTCAAGTGCCAAAATCATTTGCCAGATCCTTTCAGATTTCACCATACAAACTACAGTTTCTGGGTGGGCTCAAAACCACTGCTGACTTTAACACATCAGAGGTTGTTTCACTGTTTTCTTACACCAGGAAGAGACTTCACATTTAGGTTCTGCAGCCAAGGCTTTCTTGTCACAGATAAATTCAACTGTGACCTGAAGCTATTACTATTAATTTATAATAATTACTTTTAAGCAATCATGGCTACAGATCAGATATTCCTATCAGTTTGCTTTCAATCAATAAAAAATATCAAATGAGGCCAACATTTACACAAATCTAATATTGCTATATTTACACACATCTCTGGAGATTCAAACCCCACCTGGATGAGTTCCTGTGTCACCTGCTCTGGGTGACCCTCCCTTGCACTGGACAATCCCCAGAGGTCCCTTCCAACCCCAAGGATTCTGGATCCTGCAGGTCCACATCTACTTCAGAGAGCAGATACTGACCAAGACTATTCTAAATACAATTTTTAATGCACCATGGTACAACAGAATCATGTAATGACACAACTGGATTTGAGCTACTAAAATTTCATCCAAGCAGAAACAGCCATTTCTTATTTTGTCATAGAGTATGGATTATATTCTGTTAGAACTTAACTACAATTTGAAATATTTAAAATCCTTTACACAATCCCCATGAATTTTATATTTGCCATTTATCTTTGACACTGAATAGAGGAGTTAAGAAATTAAAAACATCTATTACATAAATAGAAACAACACAAGACAATCAAAGACAAAAGATCCAGGTGGATGCTTCAGTTCAGTAAAATACTCAAGTGTCAGCTCCTCTGAATTAACTGGGACTATTGACATACTTTATTATATATTATTTATTATATATTTCATATATATAATAAATAGTATCTATAGCTATTATATTTATTATATATTATACTTTATGATACTATTAACTGGGACTATTGACATACTTTATTATATATTATTTATTATATATTTAATATACAATAAATAGTGTGTGTGTGTGTATATAAAATATATAAATATTTATTATATATTTTACTTTATTATACTATTAACTGGGACTATTTACATACTTTTACTTGCAAGCTTTGGCCAAAGGGGAGAGTGGCTGTGCTGATGATGAGTTTGGAAAGATTTCCCTTTCTGACCCTCTCCTGGCCCCAGCTCAGTCTCTCACTGCCCAGAGGGGATCTCCAGCCTGGCTGCACAGCTCTGACTCCAACCCAGGACCAAGGAACTCAGGAGCAGAGCCAGCTTTGCCCCCTCCAGGGGCTGCCTTGCTGTCCCAGCCAGCACAGCTGGAGCTCCAGCAGAGTTTCCAGCAGATGGAAACATCCAGGCACTGCTGGTGTTTGCTGCTTCACCTCCCACAGGTGCTCAGACTTGATTTTGCTGAGCACAGAATAGGAATGAGACTGGCAGAGAATAGAATACAAGCTTAATGAAGAATACCTGTTAAAATACTGACTGGTATCTTTTTTAAATTGTTATAAATATAGACAATACAATCTCTGGCAAAGCCCTCAGACCTTCAAATCTATACTTAGCTCAGCAAGTGAACAGGAGTAGAAGCTAAAATGGAAGTGATGGTATGTATTTTAAGAGAGCTAATAAATCATTCATCAGTCTCTAATTATCCTACTCTATAATCAGAGAATCAAGCAATAAGTATTTTGTACCCAAATTGAACACTTCTACCTGGCCATTGACTAAAATTGGGAAGCACTTAAAGACTTCTGTTTTGGTTTAATTATAGACAGCCTAATTTCAATCTATTTATTATGTCATTTGCATCTCATCCTGAAACACCCATATGCATTTCAGCATCTTTAATTGTCTGATTAGACCAATGCCATTAATATCTGCAAGACTTTTTCTTTTATTTTGAATAACATTACTCTGGTATGAGACTTAATCTGAAAGTACTTAGTTGCACTTTACTGTATTTTAATGAAGTTCTTCAGCACTGCAATGTAAGGTTCTTATTTTGCTGACCTGCTTAGACATATTCTCAGGGAAACTGGGTTTTCTGGGCATATGGTAAAATTTATATTAAAAAAAATAATATTCATTCCCCACAAACAAAGAAAAAGCCCATTGCCTAAAGACAAGGTCCAGATCTCCTCTATGTCCTGGCAGAAGATGCCTCCAGCAGTGCTGGGGCTTACCAGCCTCATCTCAGAGATGCTGTTGACAAAACAACTCCAAGTCTTGAAAACTTCCCAACCAATTAGGTCACCAACACAACTGAAACCAAGAGGAAAAAATGTTGACTGATATCAAAGGCAGAATGATTTGGCTGATTTATTTTTAACCTGCTTAAAATATGAAGTCCTCCAAGACGGTGTGTGAGGGCACTGTAATGTAATTGAATCCATTTTGAGAAGATATTGGTAACAAAGGTGCTGGGAAAAGATTTCCATATTCATCTTCAAAAAAGACTTTCCTTTTTAAGTGTTTTTAGACCTTCCAGTGAAGGATGCTTGTATACACTGGCTAAATATACTATAGAAATTGTAGCAGATCTGGATGTGGTTGAGTAAACTGAATACCAAAAGCAGCCTATGGTCATTAACAGACTATCAAGATTGCTACTTTATTTAGGCTCTGTTAGAGCCTTTTATGTCTGTTAGACATAACAACTGAAATAAAATGTGAATGCATAATTTTGACTGAGTAAATCTTCAAATGTCTCAGAGATTCTCCGTTATTGTTAAAGTTCCATGAACATAATAAAAAAAATCTTGCACATATCATTATCAATTACAAACCCTATTCTGTTTATAAACTTAAAACTTAATGATGAATTTTTACATAAACATCTCCTTACAGCACAGAAGTATAACAATATTAAGTGGAGAAGTACCCTTTAAGAGAGTCAAACCCACATATTTACTAATATATTCTGTTTGTAGATGTTGTGGTTTTACACTGGCCCAACACCAGGCACCATCAAAGCTCCCTGCTCACCCTTCCCTGCCACAGCTGGGCAGAGGAGAGAATAAAAAGTTTACAAAGCGTTCATGAGCTGAGATAAGGACTGAGACAAACACTGCAAGGGCAAAAGAGCCTCAGCTTAGAGGTGCAAACTGAATTTCTTACTGAGAGAGGTCCTTAAATTTTAGCAAGGGAAGAAAGCTGACATTATTCTCTGCTTATTGAAATCTCATCCATATTATCTTCACAATGTAAGTTTTCATTGAGAAGATGAAAAATAACACCATGAACTAGCAGACTGACAATCCCTACCAGTTTTATGTCTTGACACACAAATAACTGGTATTGACAGTTAATGCTCTCATTTTGTATGTGAAGAGTCTTTTCCCTTGAACCTGGGAGAAACAGTCACACAAAAAAACTATGGCAAAAACAAAACAAGAAAAGGTTTGGCTGGTGTAAAGAAGTGATTGTACAAGGGAAAGGAATAGAAACAAAGCTCCACATTTTCTATCAGTTCCTGTGCTTTGTTCTGCCTACTGACTTTATTGACTGGACATGAATGTCAGCAGGTGTCCAGGTACTGACAGGAAGAATAAAAAGAAGAGATTCTTTTAAATTTTTTTCCCTGTTTTAAAAAGAATGAATGTAGGTTACAAAGAATTGGTTTTATAAACTCATGTATTTCCTTTTTGATTGATTTTATTAGGTGTCTGGTCAAAAGCTGTGTTTGTAAAGTGTAGATGCAGAATAATAGTTTAGCTGGAAAAAGTAAGGATTGACTTAATGCTGGAGCTTTTCTTGCTTTATGTTTATGACTTGAAATCCTGGAGAAACTGAAAATTAGGATATTTTGACTGCATGTGTTTTTATACTTTTCTTGACAGTGTTACAAAAAAAAGAAAAAAAAAAATCACAAAACTGCAATGCTGCTCCTAAAAGACACACACATTTTCCTGGGAAGGTTAGTTATCTGTCTACTCATGCCTGGTGCTAATCTTCTGAAGAGTTTTGAAAGGGGCTTTGAAGTGGCAGCAAGACAAGTGCCAATATCCCAGCAAGTCAATACATTAATTCCTCTGCAGACCAACTCAAGGCTTTGGAAATGCACATAAAAGGCCGAGGCAGAAATGACACTTATAACTGCATTCATTAAGAGCAAGTTCATACCCATTTTCTGCCTAATGAGCATCCAAGATAAATCAAACTTACTGAGCTCCCCAAGCTTTGATTTAGAGAGATCCTTAATAACCTAGGGCATAAGATATAAGTGCAACTATAGTTACAGCAATCAAAACCAGGCCAAGAATAAGGTCTTGATCCTTTGTAATGGCTAAATATCAATTACCATACACTGACACTGAATTTCAGAAACCTTGATTTACTTCCTGATTTGTGAGTAGTTTCTATTCTAAGCAAACAACTGCAAATTCTGAGTTGATGAAAAATGTTGCAATATAAATAAATGTTTAGAATATTAAATTGCTTCCATAATTCATCCATGGCATGCACTCACTACATCTCTAGCCCTGTATAAGAACTTATTTAACTAAACATATTAATAGCTGAAGAATGGTGCTGGGAGATTAGGACTAGGAATTGAGCATATAATGCATGTATTAAAATTACATAATGTTAATGCTCTTTTAAAGAGCAGTTTCTGTAGAGGAATTTAACAAACATCCTGGCTTAAAAAAATGATGGATGCAAAGTTCAAGACCAGACCCATTAACAGTGCTGCAATATTTTCTTTCTGTAAAAATTGGACAGTGTTTCATAGCTTTGACTTTCAGTTCTCCATATTTTGTTACAGCAAGATCCTTAAGGTGTTTTCCTGGCTAGATTTACTCTCAGCTCAATTCAGAAGCACATGTGTTATCTCATTTTCAAAGGAGTAGTAGCTGCATCAGGAGAGTGTTTCACATCTTGCTTCTCCTACTGTGGTGTTACACCTCTGCTGATTCTTTCCTGTGCAAGCCTTGTCTTTAATTCTCTTGCTGTACTTTTTACTACCAAATTTCCTTCACTTAGCAAATTTATGTCTCATGATTGCACATTGAAACATTGATGTCACTGCATGGACACTCTCACAGGTTGGTTTTGCACCGATTGTGACCAGCTCAGGGGTATAAAGTCCTGCTTCCTTGCTGGAACACAAATGCATCTGCAAGGCCATGCTGGGACCAAGGCTGCCTGGTGCTGAGGCAAGAAAAACTGAAATAAAACTTTCTATCAGTGATGGTAGGGCATAAACCACCCCTTTTGTGTGGGACTGTTCTACGCTACAATAGTCTGAGAGAATTATCAAGGAGTAGAGAATGCATGTAGATCCTATATTTGAAGGTCAGGAAAGGATGACAATTCACCCTTCAGGATCTTTTAAAGATTACAGTTTTCATGGCTTTAATCTTTCTTCCTCCACAGCAGTAAATCTGTGTTAAGACAAGTTGAAGGGAGCTTGCCTGTTGTGCATTTCTATGAATTGCCTGTCCCTATCATTTCACTGGAAAAACTCTTTTAAGTGGTTATAATAATGGAAGAATCCAGCATATTTTCCAGCAAATTTAAAGAGCTCCAACATAAATTTTGTTCTGTGGTGGTTTGTTTCCTTTTTTTTTTTTTGCTAAATGTAATACAAATTGAGTAGAACTACCTGAAATGCCTGTTCAGTTCTGAATCCTTGCTATTGCTTTAAAGTTTCACTCCTACTCTAAAGCACAGCTTCCAAACTACAGCATTTAAAAGTCTTCCAAGTTATTCCTACTGTATGAGTGACATAATAGCATTTGATATTTATTTCTTACCATGATGTGATCATTGCCATCAAACAAGAACATCTTATAGTTAAAAAGTATTTGCTTCTTACTCATTACCAGGACAGCTCTATCTGCATCTTTGCATTTTTACATTGAATTCTTTAATAAATAATTTTGTGAGGATTGGACATCTCACAAACATATTTCACATCTCTCTGCAGTACCTTCAGACACCTCTCACTTGAATTTCAACTGCAGTGCTTGCTATATAGTAAATGAACAGACACAATCTGATAAGGACTTCCTTGTTACATTGCCTGACTCTTGCCCTCTGAGAGCTTTAGCTTTCAATTTCTTCCTCCTGTAAAAAAACTAATGAGGTCCCTTCTGTGCTGCTCATATTGTCAGTCATTCTTCATTGCAGTGGTTTTTACAAATCTTTTCTGTCAAAGAAGCTGCTCTGAAGGTGTTATCTTGGCATACTGAAATAAATGCATCCATTCACCCTAATTAAAAAACTGTCTTCCTTTAGAACTCAGTAAAAATCTATTTGGGTAAATAATACTTGAAGTTATAATCCAATTTTAGGACACATTTTCCCAAACAGATTTTTTTTTCCTTTCATTGTTGAGAGCAGTATTTTTTCACTATATAACAGCAATTACATTTAGTTTACACACTTTTTCTTATTTTGTATAAAGAGATCCTGTACACCAATATGGTTTGGGGCACTGTCCTGGAAAAACAGAGGGTATTGTTGTGGCATCACACATTGTTCAGTATCAAAATATTGTTGTATTGCATATTTGTCCTCAAATCTCAGTTGAAGAGATACAGATTTAAAGTGTGAAAAGCAGAACCCACCAAACCTGCTACAAAACAGAAGCAATATTTTATAGGTCTGACTTTAAAGACTTTTATTGCATTTATGCAACCAAGTTTTAGCTAAATGTTTTTTCGTATTGTGAGGGTACATCTCATTTTTTTGTCTATTACAAATGGTGTCTACATGAGGCTTTTAATCTAATTAATCACAGCTGAAGATGGGTGAGACAAACCCTGCCTTTAATAACCTGCAAAACAGTTTTACTTTGAAAATGAACTGCTTTAGTGGTTACCTTACCACAAAATGAGAAAGTCATGAAAACTTCTTTGTCAGTCTCTGAAATATTGCTAATAATAACTTTGTGTTGTCCAAAGCCTGTGAAGCCTCATTCTCTCTGCTAAGAGTCGACCATGGCAATCAAGAGGATGGTTCCATAACCATGCCAGCAAGTTACTCCCAAAAATACAGATCCCTTTTCCCCACAGCAGAACACAAGTGAAAAAGTGGCTTCCTTCCCAGTCAGACCCCAAATACTCCTCAAATTTCGACTGCTTTGCTCTTTATTGGTAGCAGTAAAAAGAGAAAAGGCTCACTAATCCTTTTCAGGGAACCAATACTGACCTAGGAAGCCCAGTTCAGACACATTTGCTAATTTGCATAAGCAACAGTTTAAGTTCTAAACCAAAACCAAATTAATGCTGGCACATGAAATCTCGAAAGAGGTAAAAACGCACACCAACATTCTTGCAGCAAAGACTTGGTAAATATTAAGAGTTTTTATGAAAGCAGCAAGTAAAGACCATGGATGCTGAATATGGGTTCTTATGAACTTGGCTCATTTCACACATTACCTGAGCAGGCCTCCCTGCTTGAAGCAGCTCTCAGGTTTGGACAGGGAGGTGGGGAGGGACCAGACCAAGCTGTAACAACCCAGATGAACTCAGCACAGCTGGGTACAGGTACTCAGCACCTAATCCTTACACCTACAACACTGCTGATACTGTTCAACAGTAAAAAACTACTTGGTTGCATTCAAAAATATCACTTGGATCATCTTGGATTATCAGAGACCTTCAGAAATTGTATTGGTAGAGCTCTCCCTTAGAATAAAGGGCAGAATTAGATTATAAAACACTTTCAATTCCAACTAATATTTACATTTATTAATAATGTCCAAAAAATATTGATTTTAAATTGTTTGGGGGTTTGACTCTATAGCCCAGTGATTATTTGGTATGCTTCTGGGTGAAAACAATCATTTCTCAGTATAATACAAGCATCCATGCAAACTATTGCAAATGCAGATTTGATGTTGAAAAACTTGCCACATAAATACAGCAACTGTGAGGTATTTTTCTATTAATTAAATAGATGGAATAGCAATTGTAGTTGAATCAATGTGGTTCAATGAACAAGAAAAAAAAATTAAAAGTTCATCAAGCAGCTCTCTAGCTAACATCAAAATTTAAGTTCTGCCTAACACCAGGGGCTCTGCAAGGAAATTCAAAACATATAAATCATGATTTAATCTGTAGCAGCAAAAAACAATCAACACAAATCAGAAAGTAAATCAGAAGAAACCCACCTTAGGAGGAGAATGAGTAGAAACAAGGATCCTGGGGCAGAAGAAATGCTTCCATCTACCTTGCTCTGCTCTTCTATTGCCTTTAAATGCCTACCACTAACACCTGGAGCTTCAATTTCCCAGCACAGCAGTTCTGGGAAAATGACACAGGTTTCGCCCATGTAATTTCAGTACATATAGAATTAAACATAAATAATTTTAAAATAGGAGGACAATGGAGAAGATTTGTCTTTTGGACAAGGACTATAAAAGAGATGAATGCAAAAGCTAAGCTAAAAATCATATCATTACATCCCTTTGTTAATGATTGCCCCAGTGTATTCCCCACCTCCATTTGCTATCCCTCACTACACTTTTCAGCACCAAGCAGGTCATGCAAAAATTACATTTGAAAATGTGACTATCAGTGCAATGCTCATGTGGCTGTTCCTGCAGCAGCTGGGACCTCTGGAGCAGGACAGCGCCGGCAGGGCAGCTCTGACAGGGTGTGCAGGCACAGCTCCATGCAGGGACACCAGCAGCCAGGGAGTGCATGGGGCTCACACCTGGAGCACAAATTCATCTTAGGATGAATTGTCCCTGGTCACCATCTGCAGGGAGGGGCTGGGGCAGGAGGAACAGGTGAGAGGAACTCTGTGCCCCAAACTGGGGAGGGATCCACACTGTGTGCCTCACCTCTGCTCCACAAACTTCCGTGGCTTCATTTCTGCAGGAAACTTCCAGCAAACAGTCCAGCAAAGTTCTTAGCACTGCTCCCAGTGAAATCTACGGGCATTGGGCTAATTGAACTTCACAAGCTGCTCTCAGTCCAGATACAGGCACAGAGACAGGGAGAGAAAGTCAATGTGTCTAAGGTCACCTGAGAAGTCAGCAGGGTATTTGGCTTGCAAAGCAGCAAAGCAGAAAAATTCAGCCTAGAGGGACACATTTAAGTTTAAGAATATTTATGACCCATGGCCTTAAGTGGATTCTGAAATGTTGGGCTGAGAAGGGATGGATTTAAACATGTTTTAAGCATCTACCTGAATATAGATTGAGATATTCTGACTCTACATCTTTTAGTTCAATCAAAGGCAAGTATTTATTGAAGGACAGGTGAACTGAAGTTTTTCTCCATGATTTTCTGTTGATTTTTAAAAATATATTTTTTTTCTATTTCTGTAAATATTGATTTCAGTTTACTCCCATTCCTTTGATAGTCACTAATTTTCCTTTTCCTCAAATAATCAGTACCAAGGCTTCTTAATGCACTAAACATTGTATGGTTCTATAATTTTTTTCAAGGAAAGAAGTGTAAGCATTCAAGAATTTTGAGTAATCTAGAACTTATCCTTTCACAGATTTTTGCCTTATCCAACTTCAGGAAAAAATCATCAATAATGTTGCTTAAGAATCTATGAAGATAGAGATGAGTTCATTGGTCCATAGGAACATGAACTGTCATGAAGTATATCAAACTGCAAGTCATCATTCTAAGATCTGAGTTCTAAACACATCTTTTCTTCCATCTGCAGAGCAGGAAGGACAGTAAGCCACAAAATTATTCACTTCTTTTTGAAGTATAACTGATAGACACACCAAAATTCCAGGAGTCCACACCTCCCTTTCCATGAGGAGAGCTCCTTGCTGTTTAAGGACAGCGGATGTTGTGCTGTGAAAGCTCCAGGGAACTGCAGATCTCTGGTCAGGACATCACCTCAGCAGCATGAGAGTGGAGATAACCCCATGTGGCGCTTGGATTCCACTGCAGATAAATCCAGCTGCTGGAGGAAAAGCCTCCTGACAAAGATCTCAGCAATGATCACCACTGCATTTGCAAGTCTCCTGTAATCCCCAAAAGCTCCAAGTTGTGACTTTGGTTCTTTTTGCTGGCTTTTGTGAATTCCATGATGGGTTTTTAGAAAATAGATTAAATTTCCATTCTTCCTTACTGACATCAAACAAGAAATCCTCTTATTATTTAGGGAAGAATCCTCCATGTTTGGCTTTACACATTAAATTTGTGGTGATGTTTGGCAACAGCATGGCAAGGCATAATTAATTGTTCCCTCTGTGGATTAGAAAATCTGAGGAACTTGTCAGTAACTGGGTTTTCTGTTTGAAATACTGTACTCAAAGACTTTAAAACTCAAGAGACAAGCATCATCTCTAAGTTTCTGGGCATCAGCTATCTTTGCTTTTTATTCCATTTTTAATAGATAATGGGTTCAAAGAAGTGCTACTTCCAATTTTCACACAGTTCTAGAAAGAAATGTCTTTATGGACATTGTAAGTGAGAGTGACACTTGGAAAAGAGTGTAACTTGTTTTCGTGAAGATTCTCAGTTGCGTGTCCCTGAAAGTTTCCACTCTTTTTTCTCTATCCACTAATTTTTTGAAGAGGAAAGAGATGATGAATAAAACTTTATTTTAAAACAAAAGAGGAATAAAAAGAATGAACTTTTTTATATATCATCACTCGCCTTTTACAAAAACAAAACAAAACAAAATTCCACCACTAAGTGACAAGTATATGTCCCATTTTCTTCACTGTGGCTATAAATTAAAGGGGGAAAAAACCTCAGCCACTGAATTTTTTTATGTCTCCTAAAAGGTTAACAACTGTGCTTTTGATATATTACTGAAACCATTAAAATAGAAATCAAATTGGAGTCATATATTTTACAAAATATTTCCATTTAATCACACGAGCAGGACTTGTAAATAACAGAGCTCAAAGCTTTGGAGCAGATGGTCTTTCTGTTTTAATTCTTCATCTGATCTGCTGTATGCCAGTAAATCTCTGAGTTTCATTTGCTTTATTCAAATCCCTTGGCTATTCAGGACACATTGTGTCAAAGCGTTCTGCTATGGAATTTCAGTTGTTTTATATATCCCTAAACTAAAATAAAACATATGTATATTTTGCCTACAGAAAGAAAAATATGATAAAAACCACAAGACTGAAAAAATATATTCTTTCCAGGTGACCTATTTAAATACTATATATATGTGTATGAATATATACCAAAGGAACAGGCCAGACTTCAAAAAGTACCAACTAGAAATTTAAAAGCAAAAATAGTTCTAGCTATGATGAAAATCTTGCCCTATGTCAATTTTAATCCATTATTTAATAAATATATTTTACCAAATCAGGAATCAATTGGTTTAACTTCACTGCTACTAATCACTTGCACTATCATCAAAGCATTGCACAGAGCTGTGCCAGGCTGGCTTTGGCTGACTGTTTATATTTAATAATATTGTTTATAAAGGATATAGTTCTACATTCCCGTGTAACATGAAAGACATAAACTCTTTTTGAAAACTTTATGGAGTCATAAAGCTGGCTTGAAAAGAACACATCTGCCTGACATCTTCCTTTTCCAAATGTGCCTGTAGAGCTGCAGAGATGCACATCACCTGAGTTACCTGGAGACGCGTGTTCAAAGGCTCTTTCCTCTCTCATTTGAACAATTTGTTCAGCAATGAAATCATATGACCCTAAGACTCCCTGGTACTCTGCACATTCCTATAAATAGCTTGAGATTTTCAAAGATCTTCTCTTAAGTTAGGTGCCTGAAATCCAGAGCTGGACTTGTTTGATAAATGCATTACCCCTGGTCATGTTTGGATTAGGTCAGTAGAATTCAGATGGAAAAGGAAAAAAGTAAGAATTGCAAGACACTTAGCTTTTTTCCTTCAAAAGAGCACTTTTGCTGGTAAAAACAATTTGTACTTTCTTTTTTTTTTTTAAGCAGTTGTTTTGATAACACAACCCATAAACCAGCCTATTTGTTTGATTACATCCAAATATTTTTAGCGTTTACTATGGAATGACATGATAACTGCGATAACAGCTTTTGAAAGGAAAAGATAAAATCTGGGTTACATGTGAGCACTGATGGACAGGAATCTCAGCCATGGAGGAAAAATAGTTTTGTCCTACTTTTTGAGCAGATGCGAATTAGAGAGAGAATGAGCAACTTCCAATTTTAGGTCAATATTTTCACCCAGTGAGAACTCAGGAAAATATAAAATCCTTTGGCACACAGCAATTGTGTCCATGGAGGCAAAAAAGCAAAGAACATCATGTGTAACCCTTGACACTTTAGTAAACTAAAACCAGTTGCCATTGTTTATATACTAATTAAAATAAGTCAAGAAAACTATAAGGTGCAAGGCTATGTCTCATGGGCTCTGGAGCTGCCTCAGCTTTCCAAGTGCTCAGATTTTAGTGCACAGAGGTACATGAATCTCTGTCCATTCAGTCACCCACCTTTCAGCCCATCTTTCTGTCCAGCTGCCTATGACAAACAGAGCAAATATACTTACAACCTCCTTGTTCATGAATAATGAAGGACAAAACGAAATATCAAAGCTTCATTGAATATTTAATTATTTTTGTAAATATATATCATTAATCTACAAAAAAATAGTTTAAAGTAATTTTAAGAATGCAATTAATGCCTTATTGACAGGGGAAGGGATCTCAGTGGTTTTACAGCCACAAAATATCCATGTACTTCAATAAAAATCCATTTTGTTTTTGTAAATTCAGCTGAGTTTATCCTGGTTTACTTGTTGCTTAAGCAAAGCTCTTGTGCTTCAGTGGAAGAACAAAAACAGTAAATTTTGTTAGCTAAGAGCAAATGAAGGTGAAAATGTTGCATATCTGAAAAAAATTCCTCTAGCCACCAAGACTTCGTCTATGCAATAGTGATTTGAAAAGTTGCTACTTATCATTTCCTTGGGAAGTGAGTAGGTTTTTCTGTTCCCTACTTTTCTGTGCACTGCTAACAGCCTTGAATCAAAATGAGATGACCACATTGGAAATGCCAAGAAATTAAGCAGGAAGTCCATTGCAAGCTCTTAAAATAACCTGTGGCTATTCAGTGCTGATCGTAATGACTGGGTAACTTGGTGCACCGGGGGACTTTGATAAACAAAATTTCAGTTTTCCTTGTGCTTAGGGAAATCATTGCAGTGTTTGGACTGTTATATCAGGCACTTATCCAAAATGACTGCCACCTTGGAAATTATTGCCAGCCTTAGCTATGAATGTCATTGGTTTCTTGGGTCAAATCAAAACCTTCTTGTGCTGTTACAAACAGATAATGCATTTCATGAGGATGCACAGAATGAGCAATATTTCATTTAAAAATCTGGATAAAGCTGCAACAGATAGCTTAATTGTAATATAAGATATCATTTCAGGTTATCTCTGACAAGATATATGGATTTTGATCTTCCTTGGAGCAGCATCATAGGAAGGAAGAGAAACTGAATCAGTGATGGCGTTGAAAGGAGAAGAGGGAAAGCAGATGGTATTTCAAATCCAGTAGGTGCATATGATATAAGGAAAAAATTTTCCCCCCACAGATGCTGGTAGTGCTTTATAAGGAAGAGCTACTGTTGACGAAGGACTTCATTTTATCTTTCCATTAACCAGAGCAAGGACAGCTGACCACGCCGTGCTCGTGGCAGCAGAGCCTGATCCCTCTGCAGAAGGCTTGGAGCCGTGAGAGGCGCCTCGAGCTAAATAAAGCTGAAGGCACGGCAGCCTGCGCTGGGCAGGTGAGCGCTGCCCGCGTTCCCCGCACACCGGCACCTCCCCGGACCTGATGCATCCAACTTTCCCCTTGCTCTCCGCACAAGTGCCGGGCTGGCTCCCATCCGAGGGAGGAGGTGTGCGTGGGGGTTAAAGTGACATTGGTGCGGGGCAGCACTGTGTCCGTCTGTCCCACGGCTGGGGCAGGGCAGGCAGGGCAGGGCAGGGCAGGGCAGAGCAGGGTAGGGAGAGCAGGGCAGGGCAGAGCAGGGCTGTCACCGCGCTCTCCGCGGGGCTCCCGCAGCTCCCCGGCCGCCGGACCGAGCCGGGCGCTCCGCGGGCTCTGCCGGGGCTGGAATGTCCCGGCTCCGGTGCCCGGCGGGGCCCCGAGGGCCAGCGGGACAGCGGGCAGGGGCTGGCAGCCCCCGAGCACAGCCTGGCCGAGCCCCGGGACCGCGCCGGGTAACGCGGTGCCTGCCCGCTAAAGGCGTGTGGAAGTGGGGGAGAAGCGCCTGCTCCTGCTGCCGATCTCCTACGGGGCTCGCCCAAAATGCGTGTTACCTGCGTTTAATTAGTATTGCACAGCATCTCTGTGCCCGTCTGCCTGCCTAGAGCCGTGGTCTGCCGCCTGGTCCCTATAGGTACACACACAGTCTATAGGCACACGCGCGTAGTGCTGCATCCTCTACACCCCTGGCCAGCCTTCATTCATATTTATGCCGCGACTAAATAGTCGAGCAAAGGTTGAACGCTAACGCAGATCGGTTATATTTTTAATGTACGACCCTTAAAATAGACTGTTTTGTAAACTGCGAGTGCCTAAAGATGCTCAGCGCAGCCTCCCCCGGCCGCGCAGCCTCCCCCCCAGTAATAATAATGCTGCAGATTGTAGAAGGATTTGAGGCTGCAGCCAGAGAGAAAGGGATTAGGGCGAGAGCACTGGAAGTTAAATTGTGCTGCATATAAAAAATGGGCGGATTGGTCTCTAGATGAGAGCTTGGTACCACCTTCCTTTCTAAAATAAAATCTCTCTGGCATGAAGTCACAGCCTATTTCACATCCGGTTTACCCTGGGACGTATTACTACTGTCTTGGTAAAGAGAAAGCTTTTGTTGTATAGCGGCGGTCGGAATATTGGGAAGAGAAATTCGGGTGCCGAGCCCGGAGGAGCGGAGCGGAGCAGCGGCGGCGATGGCCGAGGCGGAGTGAGCGGCGGAGCCGGAGCCGCGCAGCCTCCGCGCCGGCGGGCGGGCACCCGGCAGGGCAGCGGCGCCGCGGACCCGCGCCCGAGGGCTCCGGTAAGGGCGGCTGCTGGCTCGCACCCCCGGGCACCCGCGGGCACACACGGACACACGGACACACACGGACACACGCCCGCAGCGCTCCGGGCGCTCCCGGCTGCGGGCACCGCGCGCGGGCGGCTCCTCTGCTCTCCGTCCGCAGGTACCGCCGGATCGGGGGGATTTTTTTTTTTTTTTTCCCTCTATCCCTCCAGCTTGAAAATCCGCAGCGATCGATGGGCATTGTCAGTTCTCTTATTTATTTATTTTTTAGCGCGGACTGATTTCCGCCGGTCCCTCGCAGAAGGGGTTTGGGTTTTGGGTTTGGGTTTTTCCCTCCCGCGGGCGCGGTGGGAGGGGTGGATGCTCCGGGCCGGGGGATGCAAAGTTGAAATGCCGGGAGGAAAACAAGTCTCGATTTAAGCCTCCGAGAGGAGCAAATCTCTCGCAGTGAGTCAAAATGCATCAAATGCCCCCTTTTACCCCCGATTTTGTTTTGAGTAGTGCCCCCCCCCCCTTTTTTTTTTCTTTTTTTTTTTTTTTTTTTTTCAGTGGGCGCTGCTGAAACGCTCCCAAAGCGTGGCTCTTGCTCCCATTTTGAATGGGAGAACCGGCGCTGGTTTCTCAGGCGGTGCGGGCAGGGGAGGCCGGGGGCTGCTGGGCTCTAACGCTCATTCAAAGCCATAATTAACATTTGCTTTTTCCAGCTGCAAGAAACTTTCCTTCTTCGGGATTTAGTGTGCCTGGATGGGTTTATCGAAGCAGGGGGTGGTGTTGGGAGAAGGGGAGCGAGCGTGAAGCTCAACAGATCAAAATAGTTGAGAATAATTCACTTTCCCTTCTTCATCTCGAGCAGCCTTTTGCAAAGGCAGAAGTTGGCAGGACCGGGGGAAGGTGATTTTCGAAGCCACAGATGTTGTCTTTGCCTTTGTAAAGGGGCTGATTCCAGGGCAAGTTAGGATGCAGTGTCGTCCCTGAAGATCTTTATCCACACTTTCCTGCCACAGCCAGCTCGTTCCTATCCAGTCAGATTAGCTCAGCCCCATTCAATGCATATCTGCCGATCATCTGGCTATAAACGCATTAATTATATCTCATTGCTCACATACCACTTTGTAACGGTGTTTTATTGATTTAAATTGTCCCTGAGAGTGTGCAGTGAATTGGGGGAGCTTTATTTAAAGCTACAACAACATTTCTGTGAACAGTGCTTCATTTTCTCAGGCACGTAAAAACCCCTCCAATTCACTGCTGGGGGAAAGCACAGGCTTCGTATTTGTTAACCTTATTTATGTAATGAATCCTAAAAATGGACTGTATTCCAGCACACTTTGAATTGCTATGTAAAGGGACCTGCAACATCTCCTGGGCAGTTAGTTGAATCTGCAGCACTGATGCCACAAATATCAGCTAACTTTTTATTTTATAGTTTATTAGAAAGCAGGAGAAACTTTCTGAGTATGTTACTTCTTACTCAAAGGTAAACTGAGAGTAACTCAGTGAAGTCTGGTGAGAGTACAGGAGATGTTTGGAGAGGAGGAGAAGGCTCCTAATGCAGAAACATTTCCTAGCAGCATTCAGAGACTGGTAGAGATTTAGGAGAGAGATAGTGTGTAGGTTGTCAGCACATGGTTTCATTATGAATTGCGTCCTTTAGCCCTGAAGTATGCCTATGTAGCAGCAGATCATAGAGTTAGAATCTGCTCATTTTAGTCCTTTTCTGATGCTGTATTTCAGGGAAGAGGTGGATTGTTGTATCTCTAGAAGAAAGTTGCTTCTATCACATCAAAGCAGAGCAGTGGTTGTGAGGAAAGCACCACTCTCCTCAGTCACACAACCACACTGTGACACCTTCCCAGAGGCTTGGAAGGGCTCAGGCTGCTTCAAGTCAAACAAAAATGGCAATTACACTTGGTTATCTGGAAATGCAATGGAGGTGCCTTGACACACTTTCAACCCAGGGGGAAACTGAATAAGAATTGCCACAGAGTTTGGGGACAGCAGATTTTACTTGTAACTGTTTTTGCTAAAGTTCAAGAGTAATGCATAAAGAATACACCCTGACCACAAAACAAACCCCATCCTTGGTCTGTGGGTCTAAAAGTAAAAGGTAACCAGGAGAGCAGCCAAGGCCATGCACCCTTATTCAGAATGGCATCAGCTCTACTCTTGTGAGGTCATTGTCTGACATCACATTATTCTGCAGAAGTTTCCAATGTCAGATTTTTACTTAATACCTGTTTTAATGTGGGGATGTTAATGGTTATTTTCCTTCTAGTTCCAGAGTCCACCATGAAGAGATTCCTGGTGCTTTGTGACTGCCTCTGGGCCTGGGGCCTCCTCCTCAATGCACTCACTGAAAGAAGGTGGGGAGATATTTTTTAATGCACCAACATATTTTAGGAGCCTTTAATTTAATGTAGCAGCATAAGACAAATACTGCATGGGCTGCACTACCACTAAGTGTATTGGGGGAAGTTAATCCCTGGTCAAGTCCCACATAAGTGGGACTTATCTAAGTGAAGTTCAAAAGAAAACTACAGTTTGTTTGCATGAAACTTCTTTGTTCGATATGGTGAAGAGAATAAGCAAAAGCTTTCTGAAGACAAATTGAAACTAATCTACCTCTTAAACACCTGTGCAATTTTTTTCTATTCTTATATAATGACTACTCAGAAATACAAGTCTCTTCAGAGGGGAGAAAAGTATAATAAAGGGTTATTTTTAATCTAATTTAAGTACTTTCAGTAACTTTATTGTGCCTGCAAGCAGAGTCATAATTTAACTTTGTCAGTCAGGACTGTGTGCTAACTTAGTAGTTGTATTGAAAATCTGAAGTAGATCTTCCTGCTGAAGGGAGGCTGCTTGCATGAAGAAGAATTTGTGAGCTTGAAGCCCATGACAGTTATATTTGAAAGACCATTTTGCACTGAGTATTTGTGGAATATTTGGTGAAATCATAATCTAAAAAGAATGTTAGTATTAAGAAAAATCTGTAACCATACAACACCTCATCAAACAACTATTAGCAGAGACTATAAAGCAGTTTGGAATATGCTTGAAGTGCTGCCTGCAATTCAAAATTCAGTGAAGACATTTATGAAGACTCTCAGATGTATTTTTGTATTATAAAAAACATTAATGTGCTTGTCAATGATGTTACCTAATGACCAGAAAGCAGTAGAATATTATTATTGTCAATAGTGATCTCTAAAAGATCTATTTGTGCCTTGATCTCCAGTGTCTTCTTAGGCATTCACAGTTCTAGAGGAACTTATTTTCGAACTGTTTTGAAGGTTTTAAATTTGAGTGGAGTGGTAATGGACAAAGGTTCATCTGCACAAACATTTCCTTAAAAACAGATAAGAGTGGGTGATACATAGAACAGCTGCTATATCAAATAATCTTTTAGGAAAAAAAACTTTTATTTTTATAATATATTAAGATTTGAAGCATTCCTGAAGTGCTTCATCTGACCTAGCTATAGAATTTTGTGAAAACACATTTATTCTATAGATATTTGCACATATATGTGTATTTATTCTAGCTGTAATGGGTGCATGTGCATTGTTAATGTGAGAATTGGACCAGAGTTTAGAAATCCAATGGTGTGTCAGGAATATAATGACCTGTAGATGGAGTCCGTGCACAGTTTTTTATGAGACTGGGGTTTAATGTGAAAACACAATTGGATGCAGTAATTTTTTCTTCAAAATGTACACACCTTACATGAAGTAGATCTGGGTTTCAAACCATTTTGTCATTGTCAGTTGCCTTGCTTTCCCTTGGAGTGCTGTTAGTGCTTTATGATAAAACACAACTAATAAATTAGATAAGGGGTCTTTTTTACAGAAAGACAGTCTTCCCATGTCACTCTTGTTACCATAAAAAAGTCCAGCAAATAGGACTATTTTAATATGTGCGTTTTGAATGAAAAATCACAATCCCTCTGGGGTTACAGCTACTCCATACGTGCACAAATGCTCAGAATCTCCCTGTTGTGCCCATGTCAGTTGAACCTCACGGTGCTTTTACCTTGGCTAAGATGGTGGGAAGAGCAGGTGAGGGCACTGAGGAATGGGAGTGGGGCACAACTGCACTGCCTGCAGCCCATCTTCCTGCTGCCTCTCACAAACATCCTCATTCATTTCCCAGTAACATTTCTGAAGTGGTTTTGTATCCTTTTTCCACCTTAATACTGATGACCTTCTGCTATCCTTGAGATATGTATGAAGAGCAGCTTTTTTCCTGACAATGAGTGTTAATATAAAACTTCATCCACTAAAGGTCGTGTGTTGAAATTCCGGGGAAGGTGTATGAGGAAACATCCTTTAAAAGATAAAATGCTTGCTAGAGACAGCAGGAGAACTTGTTATTTGGTAACATAGAGGAAGCATAAAAAATACTGTCTGTGACTTAAAATTCAGTTTTAGGCATGATCAATAAATATAAATCAACCTACTTTATATTAAATGAAGTTGTATGATATTGTAAGAAGAAATTAATACTATTTTTTTTTAACTGTTAGGTATTTCGCTTTTTCATTAGAAATAATGATTTATATGCATTAAAACATCCCACCCTATAGAAATAAACCAAAAATTGTTAGGACTTCTGTGGATGTCAGTCCTGAAACTGATCTAAATTTTTAGTATTAAATACTCAAACCTGTTCTGCAAAATTAACCTGGAAGCACTTCTAGGTACCTACGTACAGGGTATCCTTCCTCCTTCCCTCTGTAGTTTGATCCAAGTGGAACACAAGTGTGGGGCGCACAAAGGATGTCTGACTGATGCAGCTCACAGAAAAAAAGCATTTCATAGGTATTTTAACAGAATCTGATCATTTTGTGTACCATATTCCTCCTGAGAGGGTCTTCAGTGGTTAGAGCAGGAAGGCTGTCAGGGCACCAAGAGCCATGTACCCCAAACAGGAAACAGGCTGCCCAGTGCAAGAGTCACTTCTGTCACTAAACCTGACCCTCAGCAAAGTGTCTGGTGCTGCACTGTTGCTCCAGTTCAGCAGCAATGCCTGCAATAAAATGATGTTCTGAAAAGCAGCACTTTTGCTTTTATCCCTGATGACTCCACGTGTTTGTAATGGAAGTCTTCCCAGCAGTGAATGAAAAACTGCTGCTGGGTTAGGATTTAAGACAAGTGTAATCTATGATTAAGGGAATCATCTGTGACAGGGTATTAGGTAAAGGTCTCAGATTTAAGAAAAAGGTTGATTCTGGTGTCATCTACAGCACACAGAAACCATTAAGCCTAAGGATTTCATTCTGATTTGTATTGATGGAAGCAAGATTTTGGTAGCTGAGTTCAAAGGGCTTTAATTTTATCCTTCTTCAAGTAAAATTTCAGGACCTTTGACTGAGTTAGAGATATACATAGGGATCTATAAGGAAAGATTTGTAGACACGAGATTTTCATATCAACAGGTGGTTTTGTTACGTATTTGAAAGGCAAGGATGGAGATATTCCTCCAAATCTTAACTGCTAGAGGAAAATCAGAAATAAAAGCAAAATTACATCTCGATCTATGAAAATGTACACTCCCTCAATCTACTTCTGTATTTAAAAAGAAGATATGTCTATTTTTGTCAGTACTTGTCAGTGTTCTAAATTACTGTATCTTTCTTTGTATGCAAACCATTTAGAGCTATTATGAATTAAACACACTACTCTTTGCTGACAAATGAGCATTTTTCTGAGGAAAACACATACTAGCACATTATAAACATTAAGGAATAATGAGAGAAATATTAAGCAACTGGCATTCTATTTGTTCACCATTTATGATTTTTTATGATTTTAAAAATCTTACAGTTGAAGGAGAAAATAGAAACATGCAAGAACTCTACAAAGCACTAAAATCTTGTTACACAGAGAAGGTTATGTGACCCTAAACCTGTATGAGTGAGATTAAACGGATTGTGGAATTACTTTTTTCTAAGGTTATTGGTGGATTACTGTTTTTCAGTGCTAACTGTTGTGTATTTCAGCTATGGACAAACCTCATCACAAGATGAACTTAAAGACAACACCACAGTGTTCACCAGAATATTGGATCGCCTTCTGGATGGCTACGACAACCGCTTGAGACCAGGACTGGGAGGTGTGTTGTATTATGATTTTCAATGTTACATGATAGATAAAAAGTCAGTTTAAACATTATAATTTTTTTCCATAATATGCTTGTTTTAATTCACATAAAGTAATGCTGACATACAGCTTGTTTTCTCCAAAAGCCATGCCTTCCCTGGCTTTTACATACTTGGTTTTCTCACACATAAACCCAAAAGAAGAAAATGGTTCACAATTCAAGAAGGCCTCTCAATGGGTAATAAAACTTTGAATGTATAAAGAATAGAAGATAAAAAATACAACCTGTGACCTGACAAATGACAAGTTGATGAATGAGGCCTAAATAGGCCTCATATATCTATGACTATTTTCATGAGGATTTGTTTTTTTAAAAGTGAAAGTATCAATCTATCCTAGCAGATTGTCTCAGAGAAGTTTCTAAGATTTTTTTCCTACTTAGATATGTAAGGATTTCTTTCTGTAACATTTTTTCTTCACAGTTTGACAAAAATGTCTTTCTTCTTCTGCTCTTGGTGCTGAATCCAGAGAAAGGCATAAAACCACACAGCAATTATGTCTTTATAAAAGCATTGTTACAAAACCTGGTCTTCATCAACATCTCTGTGTTCACTCTTTGATTTGTTCTACTGCGACATGGTCCCAAAATTGGGTCTTAAAAGCTTACTGTTCACAAACATGGAAATTCTAAATGGACAAGCACAAATCTATTATTTCCAGTGCTTGGAAAGGCTGGCTTTACTTCTTTCAGACATCCTTTTTCTGTTTTCCTTTTGGACTCTTCAGATAAAATAAAAAAGAGCAACCCATCCCACGAAATACAGTTCAGAGTGTTTTCCTGTACTCACTCTCAGAGGAACTGCAATATAAGGGGGTATTACATTAAGAATTCTTCTCTCACCTCCTGTGGATGAAATGGAAGATAATTAAGTGTAAGGTTATGCTGTAGTTTGAGGCTACCATCCTGCAACCGTTCTTGAATTGTGAGCCAGGCCCTTCAATAAATTGACTTCACTGATTTTGAGGAATGGCTGAAGATAAAATTCTGATTAAAAAGTATTAATTACCACATTTAAAAATGTTCTGGTGTATAAATCTTTGTGTGCCACTTCAGGTAATAGACAACAAAATAAGAGTCATTTTTTACTTTTATCTACCAGTATTATTGCCTGCTTTCTTGTGAACCCTTGACCTAGGCTAGATAAATGTTCCTTTATTCTTTGTTTAATGGAACTGTAGAGTTCAGTCAGCTACTCTATCACAGTAAATAAAACACAGAAGGCAATAAATAAATGAGATTGTAAACTGAGTCTAGTACATGTCTACAAGAAAAATCTGAGCATATGATGATTTCTTATATGAGTTTTATAGCTATTATGATGTTTTTAACAGATACTAGAAGGGAAAACAAAGGGATATTAAGGGAAAAGATTTTCTCTCTCTCTGGATTGCAATTTAGAGAACTAAGCATATCAGTATCAGCTGCTGTGTCTGTGTCTTCATATAGATGTTTCTGAATGCAGACTTCAAAGGTCTACTCATGAAAGAATCGTCTGGTCCAGTTAAAACTTAGTCCTGACAGAAAGAAAATTAACCTGTTCACAAAGTTAAATGGCAATGTGCACGGATTTTGAAAGCAACAATGAGTGATGGGAAATATGGGATGGAGAGAAGGAAGGATTGGGGTAGTTTCTCTAACTAAGGGTTAGAGAAATTTAAATAATCTTTGCATCCTTCCTTTTTTGGATTGTGTTGCCTGTTCCTGCCTGTAACTAAGAACCTTGAATTAACAATTTTCCTTCTGCACAGTATACTATATTTTCATGGTGTCAGTTCAGCAAATTTCTCTCTTATGTTTGTCAGCTTTGAACACTAGAAAGAAGAGTACCATGGCTTTAAAAAAAAAAAATCCCACATATTATTAAATTGTGAGCAGTAAATTAAGGTTTGAAATCAAGTATGGTAAGAAGCAGAGAAACTCTTCTGACTATTAAATAAGGCATTATTAAAAAGATATAAATTATAGATTTCAAAAATAGGGACAAATACCTAGGCTGATGTTTTCAGTCCTGATAGCAACTTATAATAAAGGGTGTGGAAATTCACATCTTCAGAACCTTTTTTCTAAGGTATCCAAATGTGAGTCAAGAACCTCAGGATGACTCAATTTTGACAGCTAAGTTAGATTCTCGGTATAATGGGGAAATGTATTCTGAAATGTTCCATGCATAAAAATATTCAGTGACAAATCTAAACCAATATATAAAATATAGCATGGGTTTTGGAGTTGGAAGTTCAGTAGCCTTCCATCATAGCATGATTTGATACTTGGAAATTTTAAAATGCATGGAAAAGCAGTGGTTTCATTTTTCTTCCCAACATCAGTGATGGCTTCTTGTTAAATATTTTGATCAGAACACAATTTTTATCCACTCTGAAGCAAAAGTTAAGAAATCTACCAATGTAGCAATATTTTTAGATATATAGAATTAGCTCTAAAATGGATTCCTTCCATTTTAGCTGTGATGTAGCTATCGGAGAATTTAAGAGGCCAGAGAACCTCATTATATGTTATGTTGATAAATTTCATGCTGTTAGGCACAGTGTCCATCTGTCTATCCCTGAGTGCACTATAGCACTCTTCCAATCATCCAAAACTGTCTATTCTATTCTTTCTATGCCTTCTGAGAACCAGAAGCTCAGGTAAAACAATGCCTGGTGCAGTCTCTTACAGAAAAGGGCACACTGCAGAAAACTCTGGTTATCCCAGTACGACCTCTCCTCCTGTAGTGCAGGTTTTCAAATCTGTACACCCACAGAAACAGAAAATAAACCAATTTCTCTCTTTCTTGCCTATGGAATAAAAGGTAAATGATAGTTCCTTCAGTAAGGTTATGTGGTTTTCCTTCCTTGCCATTATGTGTATGTATGAAGAATTCAGTGATGAAAAGCTATATTTAGTTACTGAAAAATTGTAATGAATTGTGAAAGGGATTGGATCTTGCTCTTGGTTCTACTTATTTAGAGAGGTAAATTAATCCTTTTTGAAATAAACATGATGATATTTCTCAATCCCAAGTTTGCAAACGTTCTGTCAGTGTGGTGAACAGTTTTACCGTTTGGTAGAAGTGCTCTGGTGTAGCCAGTGAGGCACCATGAAGCCAAGAACAACCTACTGGAGAAATCTCATTGCAAAGATTCATTTTGTACATTTCATTGTAGCACCTATTCTATGTATTCATGGGAAAGCCAGGGTAAAAGGTGGAGCATTAAGATAAGGGAAAGTTTAGAGGTGTTGAATTTTGCATCACTCTTTCAGCATGCACAGAATAAGTACTAGATTACAATTAACTCTGCCCTTGCCTTTTTTTGCATCTTTTTTTGAGGTATTACTTCAAAAGGGAAAAGTCATAGATGCTCCATAAAGACTATGGGAATGGAAATTATCATCAGATAACCCAAGAAGGCCATACCTGAGGTTAAATGAGAACCACTGAGCAGTTTGCCATTAAACAAGGGGGAAAGAAAGAATTATTTCTCATTAACCAGAATATTATACAGTGGAGCTGGTGACCCACAGGGAAAAATTATAGTGATTGAATATGCTTGTAATTCAAAAAATGGCATCATTGGTAAAATTAGTCTGATTATTTTTAAAAAGAGCATGCAAGACCATATTATGCATTAGCACGTTTGCACTTCTTATCAATAATTATTGATATAAATTATGTTATTTACTTGTTTTGCCTCCTTCATATGTGGGCTTAGTCACTTAGGCAGACACTGCTAGGAAATAGCATCTGTTGTATCCATCCATAAACATGAACAAATAGTTACATTTAGTTATTTATGCATGGAAAACAGAACTTCCAAAATGAATGTAAAAATGTTGTGAATGATACTGGAGGACACCTATTGACTCTATGAGAGGATAATCATTTACAAAAAGCAAGGAGGAGGATTTGCAGAGAGTAACATATTGAAGCTGAAAAGAGGAAATCATGTCAGACATTAGAGGCAAAAACAGAGGGAAGTCACTGAGGTAATGGCATAATTTTCTGTGGAAACTGCCTGGACAGTAGAACTAGAGGTGATCAAAAATGGCCTAAATAATGAAGATGCTGATCTCTATTCAAATACACAGTCCTGAAAAAACCAAAGGATCAAACAGAAGTAGGATGCAAAATTCCCTTCAGTGTCTAGTGATCTCTCCTAGTAATGCACTGTGGCTAGAGTGGGAGGTAAAAAAATTGAAGAGCAATAAAAAAGGGTGGAAATAATAAGTTCTTCTACCAGGTTTGAAGTGCCACAGGGAGATGGGGAAGACTTGCTTTGGGCAGGTTGTTGGGTGATGAGATTCATTTACATGAAATCAGGGGCAGCTACAGATTTTCTAAGACTTTTACCATTTTCATCTCATCTCCCTAAAACTAAAGGATACCACATGCTCTGAGACCTTTTAAATCAGAATAAAGGTAAATGTGGCTTATCCCTTTGAAAGGGATTTTGTAGTAGAAAGGTTAATACAGAACAAACAACAGTGAGTTTGATTTGACAGACCAGAATCTTCCTGAATTAAATTTGGTTTTACTGTTGGGTTGAATGCTCAGTAGATCACCCCAAGTAGATTATCAACTTGAGTATTGAACAGAATTATACTTATTTTATGCTGTCAGTAAAAGATATTTGTTGATGTCCCCTGTGTGATGCTTATCAAGATTGAGTGGGGCTGTCCTTAAGTGGAATGTCAGTCAATCTCAGGCAATTCATTACTTCCACAGAGTGGAAGGGATGGGGAAATGAACCTCATGGTATTATGGGAATTAGATTTTAAGTTTCAGCTGTATGAGAACATTATATATAAACATAAATTTCCTCTTGGCTATTGAGGTCCCAGTGGAAATTGTTGGATTTTTACATATCTGAGCTAATATAAAGTTTAGGGAAAATAGGGGTTTTGTTTGTATGCATAATAAAAAGTTAAACTTAAATGATTCTACTCTAAATGAAAAGACCTCACCCCTACACATTATTCTGCATATTATACACATTAGTAAAGGAGGACCAGATGCTACACTTGACTTTGTAAAATTGAGGGGGCTGATTTTGGTCTCTTTTTCCACTCTGCAGGCACCAGATTAATGTAAAGGCAATTGTAAAAAGCCTTAGAAAACCCTAGGAAAATAGATTCAATACAAGAGTGGGGAGGTAGGTAGGATGTGAGCAGCTTTGAGCTGTTCATTGGCATGTGCAGGTCCCAGTGACCTCAGCACAGACTGCACTGGCTGATCACAGCACAGCTCACTCTTCTCCCTTTTGGTCTCTACTCTTACCAATGCAGCAGCACAAAACTCCTATGAGTGCATTTGTTGTTGCTCTTCAACCAAAACACCTCACAGGACACAGCTGGGCTGATCAGTCTAAGTGTACACTGTACAGGTATCACAGTTCCTTTCATTCAAAGCCAGAGGAAATGTCTCCTCCATATAAATAATTACAGCACAGACAGACTGAGATATACAGGAAGAACAAGTGCATTACCAAAAAATGGAATTAACTTCAACCACCAAAATGTGCAATTCAAATAAACCTTGTGCTCAAATACTGGCAGATCATAAAGGGAAATATTTCATGTATCGTCTCTCCTGATAAATAGGCTTATTTCCTGCTGTTAAAATAAATCTGTATTTCTTATTTTGTTCTCTGCTTATAATCCAGCCACAATTCTAGCAATAATGAGATCCCTGGGAGTTTAAATCAAAAATATTTATTGTTACTAATTTTGAGTTTACGCTAGTCTGGCATCATTAGCAAAACATATTGTTTGTAAACAGTAAAATTACAGCAGTTGAGGTTGACTGGGGCTTTCGTAGCTGTACCTGGATCCCTTGCCCAAAGCTGAGTTCCAGTGTCTGGGTGTGGTGCTCAGCTGCTTTTCTGCTGCTCAGTAACTGCTTGGACCCTGTGGTTGCCTTATAGTCTAACCAGTAAGTCATTATTAATTTCCTGAGGGCTTTTTACTAAAATTGTTACATGTTCTACAGATATCCCTACATTACATACTTCTAGTTCTTGAGACAGATGTCATAGTCAAGAGACAGTTATGCATCTTTAGAGCTGCTGGATTTCTCTTCAGCAATCCAGTCAGCTCCTGACCTGAGCCTGGTTTGGTCAATAAGACTTTTCTCCAGTTCTCAGGAATACTGTGAAGGTTTTGAATCCAGCACAGGATTTGTGGTTCCTGAAAAAAGCATTCTGAGCATTTGAAGCACAATTTGAGCCTTCCCATGGTAATCAAGATGCAAATTGAACATGGGTAACCTTGATTCTAAATATATATATAGCTCAACTGTATTAGTAAACACATGTCCTGTGCAGGAGTGACTCAGAACTTCTGAAGCACTTAACTAAGCACAGTTGAATCATCTAATTAGTGAAACAGTAAACAAAAATTTCAAAACTTCCACATGGCTTTGGAGTGGCTAATCTTTTTCTGTGCTTTGATACACACTTTTTCATTGGTCTTGAAAGTGAGGCACACACCAAAGAAAAAAATTGGACTGTACATTGGTTTATCTGCATTTGAGAGGATTAGGTGCACTGCAGAAGTGTAATCAGTGTGAAGATAACAATCTCATCTGAGTTCACAATCTGAATTTTCTAATCTTCATGTGATTGATGTGCCACTTAAATTATTTTCAACATTATACAGAAATAAAAAGCATCACTTATTTTTTCACTCCCTTGGAAATCTTCCTTCGTAGTGCAGAAGTCTTGAGTTTCCATTTTGTGTCCTCAAGTGGTTTCCTTAAGCCTCAGCCTCTCTTCCATGACTACATGTCTCCCAAAGCCAGAACTGATGATAGTATAACATGATATGCTGCTGATTCAAAGAGCATATTCTGTGTTTGTGCAGGCAAACCAGCTGAATTATATTAAATAGAACCTTGCTCAGATTTCAGACCTTTAAGGTACTCAGCATCTCTTTGTGTTTGAAGAGCGTCTAGAATCTTCTCTCTCCCAAAGGAAAGAGGACAAGAGGGGTGAGGAACCAGGGTGAAAGAGCTTTAAAACCATTTGAGATTGACGTTTCAGTATGTGAAAGGCTGATAGGTTTCAGGATGCTATCAGTTTCTCAGCCCTAAGGAAAGGTGATTGGGTAGCTGGAGTCCCTTCAGCAAAGTTTTACTGGACCCTATGGGACCTCCCTGTCCTTTTTCTGCCCTCTGTTCCCACATGGCCTGAACTGAACTGAGCCTCCTGAGCTTCTGTGACAGGGATGGGCTGAAGGACAGAATCCTTCCCTCCCAAACCAAGTAATTTCTGAACAACCGTATGCCTCTCTAAGTTCCAGAAAGTCAAATTCTCACCATGAGCTTCTCTAAGTCCAGAGACAATTAGATGTCAAGAAAATACTGAAATTCCTTTAAGTCAATTAAAAAGGCTGTAAATAACTATGAGGTCACCTTTTAATTCAACTGGACACCTAAGGAGGAAATTTCACCTATTCGGTGCTTTCCTCAATAGTAATTGTATTTTGTACACCTCTCAGTCACAGATATAAAGAATAAAAATAATATATTATTTGTAATAATAATATATTAATTTTATAATATAGAGCAGTTCAGCCACATCACAGTATTTTACTTTCCTTGATTTTGAATAATAAATTGGAAATGTGACCATTTTAATGAGTCCTGACGATTACTTTTAATATCACCTAATTTTTGCATTAATTTATTAACAGAGTTTATCAACTGCATTCCTAGACCAACAGTAGAATCAATTCTAATATTACCTTTTCATTTTTGCTGTCTCACAAAAGGACATTTTGTTATATCTATACTAGCTATTTATAGGAAACTTTCCATTTTTACATCTTTAGAAGTTGCACACTTTTTGAATGAAAGTGAAAGACCTGAATGAGCATTGTGAAACACTGATTCTCGTTAGAACTTTTGAACAGATACACAAATGGATATTGTAACTGGCTGCTTAATCCTGAGTTCATTTTCTTCCCTTCAGTCAGAATTTTCTTGTCAGATGGAACAAATTGTATATAAACAGTCCGAAGTATTTTGAAATCAGATGGTTGTGTTAAGTTTTTCATTAAATTCATTAATTATTTTGCAATAATTTAATTATTTTGCACTGTTTAAATAACATTATACAGATAGCTACATATATGTATCTTAGTCTTGGAAAATTTTTGTCTACTGCAGGTCTGCATACTATACATCTACTATAGTGCTTTCTTTAGGATTACTTTTAACATTCCAGATTTCTCAATTTATTTATTTTGGACAGTTATTTCAGAATGGTTATCACTTGTTCCATGTTTTAAATTCCTACCAAAACCCCTGTGCTGGTTTGTGGAGACAATAGTAAATGTATTCAGACCTAAATGACCATAACTTTGGGAAGCTGATGGGGTTACTGCACTCAACACTGCTTGGACTCTTGGTCCAGGTGGTGTTACTCCCTGCAGCTGTATTTAATTCACCAGGGTTACTGTGAGATATGGCATCCTGGGTGAATATTTTGCTCTGTGTGCCCTAGAAAACACCAGCGTGCTCAGAAGTGACTGACCCTGTGTGTGTGTGCAGAGGGAGAGCAGAGGAAGGGGGAAGTTCAGCTTTGTCTCTGCCAGTCCAAATGGAGAAGCCAGATGTTTGACCTCTTTCTTGAGATCTTTCTTTCTTAACTGGTGGTGACCAGTTAAGGCATCTCAGCACTTGTGACCACTAAAATCACTGGTTTCTTCTGAAATATCCAATTTCACTGTGGGAAATTTGCCCAAATTCACAATTTTCCCAGTGGGGAAAATCGACATCCTGGAAATCATGGAGGGGTCCAGCTCTATGATGCAGCATATGCATATAATCTGTGTCATGTACACGTTACAGATTTCTGAAGTATTATTTGTACTAATCTATCATTTAGGCCTATAGGACTGAAGAGCTCACGTTCTGAAAACATTTACGCAGATGATTCCAGAAGGGAAGCTTAGCTAATGTTTATTTGGGAAAGTTTAACTCCTTTTTGTTTGTTGAAGTAATGGGTAGTAGAGCCATTTCTAACTCGTACCAATAAAGTATATTCATGCTTGTATACACGATAATGCATTTTCTCTTTTTCTTCTGTGTTCTTGGTCTCAATACAAAATACATAACTCACAAACCCAGGGTTAGTTACTAGAGATCTTATTTTAGCTTAATCCTTGCCCAGAAACTGAGAATCCAATGAGATATTAGGGTACTGTGTACAATACTCAGCACTGGTTATAGTATCAGACAAGAAGATTTATTAGTCAAAGAATGAAAAGATTTTCACAACAGTAGAACTGCTTCCACTGCAGCTGCTGTACCTTAAAAAGTTCTGTGGAAAAACTGTAAAAAAACCCCCATTGCTGACAATATTGACTGTGAAATTACTTCTGCAGTAAATTCTCAGGATTGTATTGGAGACCAATTTCAGAATGGCTAATCAAAGCCAATAATTTCTCTATTTATTGTGAAAATTGGTAGTGGTTAGATCTAACGAAGGCTGTTTATAGACACTGACTGTCCTAATTTCCTGCTTCATCAGAGCGTGTAACTGAAGTGAAGACTGACATCTTCGTCACCAGCTTTGGGCCTGTCTCAGACCATGATATGGTAAGTGATGGCCTCTATTTCTACAGCACTCATTTTCTCCTGACTTTTTAATTTAGAGGATAAAAGATCTATGCAATAACTTATTTACCCCCTTTAAGTCTGGGCTCTCTTTGAGCCCCTGATTCGAAGATGCCATCAGGTTTTATGTGCTGCCATTCCTGCTGCTGTGACTGCATTTAAGTGCCCTGAAATTAGAAGCCTCAGTGACTTTAATAATGTGTTTTAACACACTTTATATTTGCTACATAATATATTATGAAATGCATTAGGGTTTGGACCTGTATTCTTCTGAGAGTGATTGCTGAGGTCCTTGCTGGCACATCACTGATCCAATTTGCCAAGAAAGATCATCATCTTAAAATGCAATTAACACTTATGCCTATGGTGTGACATCTGTACAGTCTAACCTGTATTTTTATATTAAAAGCTACTGATCAATGGAAAGTGACTTTCCTAGATCTTGGCTGCTAAAAAGAGAAGATTAATGAGAGAATTAGTGTCGCTGCTTTACGGAATGAATATTAAAATCAAATTGCCAGATAACTGCAGGGAATGGAGATGTTCAGAAAACTGAATGAAGATGTTGTGAGCCCTGGTCCTAAGAGATACCAAGAGTTGTGTAGAAATATGGATAAGGTACTTAAAATTTTCCATATAAATGAAGTTTGCACAAGTAGGTGGTTATTGAGGGGGTAAAGCCTGGTCTGCAGCCACCAGTGTCTGCTGGATGCTGTGTTAGGATGAATGCTAGAAACATCCTTGTGATCTAAATGAAGAGATGAAAGCAATTCAAACTTGTAGCTGGCTACATTTAGCTAAATACACGTAGCAAAAGAAAGATTCAAGGAAAAAAAAGAAAGAATAAGTAGAGGTAAGGGAACAAGTTCCATTTCTGATTACAAAATTATCAGCTGCTTAATTTGAACTAAAAATGTAGCTAAGCCTTAAACACCAGGTCATTACAAGTTTCTGACTACTCAAAACAACATTAAGGAACAGAAAACCAGAAAAAGTAACAAGTAGCTTTTTCAAGACAGTTCATTTTTCTAAGTGAATTTTCTGAAGAGACACCATTTTTTGATTGCTTGGAAGGCAATACTTATAAAAGTACAGTTAAACATATAAATGGTATGATACCCATACCATGTTGACTCCTGTTTTTCAGTCATTTAAACAAGAGAAAGAATTCATCATCCTCTTAATAAAATGTGTGACCAAGAAACACAGAGGCAGGTGTTCATCAATTTTGAAAACTAAAGAATTCACAGAAAAGTATTTAGTGTAAAACTCCTACTCACCTCCCATAAAAAGCAATGTGTGTGCAGCCCACTTATGTTAAACCTTTGCTTGAGGAACTAGGTGTGAAAGCAGAGACAGAAAGATAAATTGGAGAGTTTGCCAGAGCCCAGAGTTTATCTGAATTTCACAGCACGCTTAGTGCAGAGTGCTCTGAGCACAGACAGGTTGGACACCTCACCTGGGGCTGCCCTGTCCCCATGTGCAGCCTGGGCTGGGCTGTGGGAGGCTTTGGGCAGGCAAGGGGGGAATGAGCTGTGTCTGTGCCTGAGCTGGGGCTCCTCCAGCTCCCCCTGAGTGTTGGGAAGGCACAGCCACCCTGAGCACATCTCAGCCATCTGAGGCTTGCAGGATGCACGGAGGCACCTCCATGGACAGTCAGGGTGCTCCTGCCCACTCTCAATACACTCCTCTAAGAGCAGCATGGCCATAACCTCTTAATCTATAAAGATATTGTCTTGGCTTGTTCTTATACTTGTAAATGAAGTTATATGGGAGAAAAGCATTTTTTTTTTTTTTAAATCATCGTTTTTGGAAGAGCTTTGCAGGTTTTCAGGCAAGGGAAAGATAAAAGACATGCCTGAAGACCTGCAAAGTGACATCATTTCAGCGTGTTTGCAGGTTTTCAGGAATGCTTACATAGTGGATTGAACTGAACAACAGATACCTGGCTGTTCTCATGCAAACTGTCATTTTTGTGAAAATTTTTGATGTGTATTATTTGGAATAAGAAGTGTTTCAAAATTAACTTCTTCAGAAAGACAGAAATTTTTTCTAGTAAACCTTCATTCCCAGTTTTTCTGTACAGTAAGCTTTTCGGGGAATGATTATTTGCCTTACTGTCTTCCTATACAGAATCTCATGCAGACCACAGAGTGGTCTACCCTGTGAATAAACAATCTCCAGGGAGAAGTATTGGAAGAGTAAACTAGAGAACATTTAAGTCAAAGTGTTATAAATATTCCATAAAATACCATAAAATTTATTCAAAGTTCAGATAGAAATCTTGTTTTTAACCTGCATACTGTGGAATGAAGAGTCTGTGCTGTGGAGAATTTATTCCAAATTCCACCTCACTCATCTGCCTGCACAGAGCATTGCTATTGTACATAGTCTAGAGAAAATCCTTCTGCTCCCCTGTTCTGTGTGCCCCTCTGCTGTAGTAAAAAGCCCCAATCAGAATATCTGATGGCTCTAAAGATCAGCTGTCTGTCAGGATTCATTTGAGGAGAATTGATGCACATGCTTAAGTGGGTAGTGAAAGCTGAGGAGCTGAGATATCTCAGCCAAAATTAATTCACTCTGTATGGTGTGATGGCCTGGGATAGGGAAAGATTCAACCTGTGCCAGGCATGACCTCTCAGCTACTTTTTAATTGAATTTTATCTTATGCTGTCAGGACCCTTATCAAATCTTTCTGACTCCTTGTCCTTTTCCAACAAATGAACCTTGTGTTTGTATGAAGTGGAAAACCAGACTCTCTTTTCTCAAGCTGTACCACCTCCCACTCACCCCTTTGCAGCTGAAAGAGAAAAAGGGAATGGCTTACATGCTGAAATGATGTCACCTTCTGGGCATGTCTTTTACCTTTCCCATGTGTGTAGGAGGAAATTTTCTTTGGTGCTAGTAAAACATGGAGGAAATCCAAAATTTTGATGATGTATACTGTCTCCTACACCTCCTTCTCTCCTACTCTACTGCACAGCTGGGACAGGATTTGGTAACAATTCAACCTAAGGCCACGACCCAGCAAAATTCTGAAGCAAATAATTGGTTGTAAGTGCAAACTGCTTTCACTGAAGCTGAATAGACTCAGGCTTCAGCAGTTCACTGAGCAAGTGATTAAAAAAATGGAAATACAACTAAGTATGCACAAAAATGATTCACAGGTCTGGAATATAAATAAAATTTAATTTAAAAATCCACCAAATGTCCCAAAATTAGAACAACCCATGTAACTACATTTCCATGTAAAAAAAAAAAAAAAATTACTCAGGCATTTCATACCCTAAAGGCAGGAAAAACACACATCAGTAAGAATCACCATTCTTTCTTGCTAATAGTTACACAAGGAATAAACAGCTCAAATGTCCTTATGTTGTATGGAGTGTTGGTGGTTGTTAAAATGAAAAAAAACAAATCTAAAGGAATTTGCTGTGGAGACATTTTGCATGCTCCTTCCAGAATGTTCCCCTTTACTATGATGTTTTTCAGGACAGCTCTATTCCTTATAGCTCTGTGTGCCCTCACACACAGGAGCTCGCTCTGTTCCAGGATTTGGCACCTCCATTTGCAGGAGATCTCAGCAAAGGTTCCAATTCTCAGCCAGAAGAGTAACTCAGAACCACATTGCATAACTGCTTTTGATGTTTATCACAATATCAAAGATGGAAGGGGCAGGGTGATCCAATGCTGAACTTCCACGTGAGGATGGAATTTTTGCCTGGAAAACACTGTACTATGTACTATTCACAGTTTTTCACATTTTCACCCATCTATATTTTATGTATAATATTCCAACATATCTTTCTTCCTTTCACCCTCTCCGTCTTAACTTGGTTCCTGTTGCTTTGTCACAAATATTTCTTGCATTTCATAGTGAGTGTTGGTTATTTGGGTTGTCCCCATGGCCGTGAGTCAGCCACTGCTTCTGTCCCCCAGCCCAGTCCCTGTGCAGTCAGACTGTGGCTCCTGCTCATTTCACCCATGAACCATTCCACATTTCACCAACAGAATTTCAGTGAACTGTGAGCTTTCTGCAAGTTGGTTGCCAGTTTATGCTAACGAGACATTCAGAACAGAAGGCTGTAGTAAGACCCTGCCTCACAAGGCTTATTTTACTCTGACACAAATTTCCTGTGCCACACATACTGACCACCTATCTGAAGCTTCAAATTACAGTTCAGGTGGGAAAAGGGTGAATTATTTTGTTT
Organism: Zonotrichia leucophrys gambelii; assembly: GCF_028769735.1. Classification (NCBI taxonomy): domain Eukaryota; kingdom Metazoa; phylum Chordata; class Aves; order Passeriformes; family Passerellidae; genus Zonotrichia; species Zonotrichia leucophrys. Next base: position 11,521,994 of record NC_088183.1, read on the forward strand.
CCATTTTATTATATCTAACTCACAGGTAACTTTTGAAATATTTCCTGATGTTTATTGTGTTGAACACAGCAATGATGTTGTATCTGTTTTATAACCAGCTTCAGGTACATTGTAAGTAATACAGAAAATAAAATTTCTGATAATGACTAATTTCATTAATAGTCATCTTGCTTCTAGGGAATGGTAAGAACATACTTTTCAAGTTGTCATATTGCAACATATGACATCATAAGTGTTTCCCTTTTTTTCTGAATTGATGTAGGAATACACTATAGATGTATTTTTCCGCCAAAGCTGGAAAGATGAGAGATTAAAATTCAAAGGACCTATGACTGTTCTCCGGTTAAATAATTTAATGGCCAGCAAAATTTGGACTCCTGATACCTTTTTCCACAATGGAAAGAAGTCAGTGGCTCATAACATGACAATGCCAAATAAACTATTACGAATCACAGAGGATGGGACGTTGCTATACACGATGAGGTGAGCCCTAAAATATTACATCCTTCATTTTGTTTTACAATTTAACTTGTGCAAGCATATTTTCCAGATAGAAAACTTTATGAGCATTATTTGATTCCTGCTTAATAATTATTTTCACACTAGGCCTTGGGATGATGGACAAACAGAGCTGCTTGCAGTGTTTATTTTTCCTCTCCTGCTGTGCTACCTCTACAGTCCCTGGATGCACCTTAATGCTTGATTTTAAAAAGGTTCTTACGGTATTAGGAATCCATCAGTTTGCAGAGGATCTTGATTTGGCATTGCTTTCAAGGATTCCATCAGCAAGTATAATAAAGCCTGAAAGTTTAGTATAATCTGTACTCCTAAATTGTGTGCAAGGGTCTTTAATCTTTGGATCGTATAGAAAGCAGATTCTAAGAACTAACAGATGCACACAGAATTCATTGACCATTCTTAATATTTCTTGTGCCTGGGATTATAAAGCATGACAGCATAAAAATAGACATTTCTTTTTCCATTGATCATAGCATTCAGAAACTTAGGAGAAAAAAATTATTTCTGTGCTGACAGCATTCATTGGAAATATATTATTCTCTTCATGGATAACTGAACTTCAGCTGTCCAGTTGTTTGAGGAGTTAAATAAATCCTTTTGAAATAAAGATGATATACAGTCATGCAAACATTCTGGATTAAAAACCTACAAATTAAAAAGTAAAAAAAAGTGTATGTTGTCTCTATAGAGCCGCACATCCCCCCTTTATGTCTGCCATGGAATCAAAACAAGGTATAAAGGGACTCTGTTGACTTCAAGCCAAGATGGATAACTTAGCACATAGGTGAATACTGAATTTTCTTTAAAAAATTTAAAGATGTTTTTTAAAATCAGCACAAGTGTTTGGAGAAAAATTCTCCAGGCATTTGGGATGTTCAGTTTATTGTGCAATATCTTTCAAGACTGGCTAGACTAAAGTACAATCATCTTGGCTGGTAGCTACACAAGTCCAGGTCGATTTTTCTTGTCTTTCTAAGTGCTCAGCTGTTAGGGATTTAATCCACAGGAACACTATCTTGGCAGCACATTGTTCACATGTGTCTCTTCTTTTGATCATAACCATTCCTATTTCCTCACCTTTGCAAGTGCCTTAATGCAATCTCCAGCCTACTCTTCAAGTATTACTGTTCATTCTCTGCTGATGTGTGCTACGTGACTGTTTCTAGCTCATTTAACCTCTTTTATTGAGAAACATGTTTGCACTCAAGCTGATAGCAATGAAATGATTTCAGCAAATGTCTGAGCATCCAGAGTGGGCCAATTTAATGATGGCAGCAAGGAAGCAATTGCGGTTGCTAATAGACTTTAATCCTCACACCAGATGAGAAGCCTGAGCATGCCTCTGATGGACCATGAGGAAGGGCAGAGGGGCAGAGCAGTTGCACCCTCAGCCAGACAATTCAGGTCCAGTTGTAATTAATCACATAACAGATACTGTGCTGTACTTATGCTATGTGTCTTAATAGAAGTCTATTTGCTATTTCTATGAAACTAGAATAAATGTGTCCTTTTGCTCATTAATCCATTATAGATTGACTGTGAGAGCAGAATGTCCCATGCATTTAGAAGACTTTCCTATGGATGCACATGCTTGCCCCTTGAAATTTGGAAGCTGTAAGTTTATTTTAAATGGAGGTTTCTCCCATTTTTAGGCCACTTGAAAAGAATATTTTGCAATTGAGAAAACCTCAAGGTTTTAATCTTGTTTATTTTTCACGTTTTTGTCAGGGTTGTATCTTTATTATTTTATATATATATATACACACACTTATATTTATATATATATAAATATGATATAATGGACTTTTTTAATGTGTCTTAAATATTCTACAATGTGATGCCTGGACATTCACCAAAGATGAAAATGACAGTGCTCTAAATATCTAGAAAAGTATTTTATCACATGGAAAATGTTGTTAATCTTGTTGCTTTGTTTTATTAAAACCCAATATCAGTCCTAAAGAAAAGCAATACATGCTATGGATAACTGAATTGGTTTAGGTGAAAACAGTTTTGCTACTGTAGTCTTGGTATGTTTAGATGAACATTTTTCCTAATATTAGAAGGTACTCTTACACACTCATGGAACACTTTTGGAAGTGAAAAATCTCAGAAATCTCCAAATAGAGTCCTACACTTGCAGCATAGATAGCCCTAGATGCGAGAACATATTGAAGTAAGTCATTGAAATATAATTGAAATCACAATTGTTGAAATCAGTGCAGTCATTGACAAAGCTTTTGATAAGTTGAGAATTTTCCCCAAAACTTCAGTGTGAATAGCAGGCAGCCTGACACTTAACTAAACAAAGTATTTTTGGAAATAAAACAGAGGGAAAAAAAGTGACAATCTAATTTACTCTAGTTTGTTTAACACAAACAAGGAAGTTAAAATATATGGAAGATGTAATAGTGTACAAATTGTTTCCTCAATGCTACTTTTTTTCCTAACAGAAATGGGTCATTTCACTGATAATGGTTACTTAGTGGCTTGATCAATTTTAGAAGTCAACAAATAAAAAACCCACTTCATTCTTCACATGGTACCCGACAGGGTGATAATTTACTTTGGGCTGAATTGCTCTGTGTTTGCCATGAGACAGCAGTGATGTTTTGTCTTTAAAGAGCTGCTAATCTCCTAGATAAGGCTTAGAGAACAAAAAGCTCATACAACCTTGGAGTATAACTGACAAGAAGAGTTTGTTTGCTCCTTGAATGTTTTCTTAGAGAGCACTTAAAATAAATCTTTCCAAATACCTCGTGAAAGAGAGTGGAGTGGGGGGAAGCTTTGCTCCAGTTTATAACAGGACAGATACTGCGCTGGGTTCTTGATTAATAAGAGACCTGTGCACCCAAGATCCCCGTGGGATCAGGAGTGGCTGCAGGATCGAATTTCTTTTGATGTGCTCACTGAAGTGTCCCTGCAGGCATCGTGCTGCAAAACTGCGGGGCAGGGAGACGGCTGATCCTGCAACAAACCTGCTAATGGCAATTTAAACCAGGAGCAGTTTCTGAACAAATCTGATTTACTAGACTGAATTTTATAGACACGATAAGACACCTATCAGAACATCTGTGCATCACTGAAGCACAGCCCAAACACCAGACTTTCCCTAGCATGAGCAGTATTTCCCATTCTTTTCCTACACTGAGTTCTTCCTGGCTCACTGTGTCCCAGATTAACGTACTCTTTGTTCACACAGTGCACAGCTTTCCAGATTACTGAGGACTTTGCCTCAGTTAAATAACCAAGATTTGCAGAAATTGTTAAATAAAAGGGATAGATAACATGGATTTGCATAAAAGTCTAGAACCACACCAGAAGGGAAGAGCAAGACATCAGAAAAACATGCAAGTGTATCTGCATCTTTTGTACCAAAACTGATCTTTTTAACCTTAAAAAATATTTTCATAATATACTTCATTTTCTTAATTGAACAAAAAAAAAAAAATCGTTGATATTTCTGATAGACCCCTTCTTACACCACTCCAAGGCAATAACTGACATTCTATACTCAGAGTACAGCTGTGGACTGTCATGTTTCACAGGATTTTTTGTTGTTATTGTTTTGTTTGTTTGTTTTTTTGTTTGAACACTAATGTTCTATGGCAGCTGTCCTAAAAAAACAAGTAACTACAAGTGCTTGGAAAGATCATTAGACAAAATCAGGGAGTTCTCAAGGAAACTTTTCATTCACCCACTAAATTCAGGCGAGCTCCTAATTTGGGATCCTCGTGGGGAGGATCCTTCTGTAATGTGGTTTTACTGCAAATACTGCATGAAGAATTCACTGTTGAAAACAGCCCTTAAAGCTGAATCTCTCCCTTCCTGCTCATCTGATCATATGCTATAATTATCAAGTTATAGGGTATTTCTCTCAATATTTCATTCTTAATAAAAATAGAAATATCTCCAACAGGAGAAATGGCTGAATCCAAGCAAGTTATGAAAGTGGGACTCACAGTTACACATAAAAAAAGAACAGATCTTATAATTAATTTCCACTTTTTAAGTGAGAATCATATTTAAATACATTTGGGACATTTTTGTCAAACTAAAGCAATTAATTATAATCATCTTAATGGACTGGAAAATTTACTGGGAATGAATTTAATTGTCACAAAATCCATGCTTAAAGTGCAGACTACAATCTAACACTTAGCTCCCCAAGGTAGTGTTTGCCTAGCTCCATTTGTTTTAGATTAAATTGGATAAGAGGTTTTTTATGTCCTCCACTGTTACTCATCACTTCTTGGAGCTGGATTCCTAAAAGCCTCACAGTGAAGGAGCTGCACATCTCCTGTGGACTCTGCCCATGCTGTAGGGACCAATAAATGTTTGACCCAGCTCCAAGGCTAAAGTGATTTGCCAAAGAGCAGCTTAAGCTAGAGGTTATTCCAGTGTAAATTCAATGTGACAAATGCTAAAGAAATTCTGGAACAACAAAATGCCATATGTTGGCAAAACAAAATCAGAAAGGCAGATGCTCTCCTCAACTCTTACCACAAACATCTGATTGTCAGTTTAAAACTGAGGCCACTCTGGAAACCAGCAGTGATGGGAGCAGATGGCTGCATTGCTGCTTATGCAGCGTGAATTGGAAGCTGAGGGGGGCAGCAGAACTGAGCACCAGATCTGGCACTGCCCAGTGCAGCCCCTTCCCTCTAAACCAATCCCATCATTCTCAGTAGCTCAGGAAAGCACTCCTCTCTCTTCTAAGCTAGTCTCATATTCCACAACAAATGCTTGAAAATTAATTTTATTACTGTCTTTATGTGACTAGATTAGCAAGTCAATTCCTGTGTTTACTCCGGCCATTATTTTTAAAGTCAGAATTATTAAGGTGTAGATTTGCTTTTGCCATTGACTCGAAAAACATATTCCAGGATATGTTACAGTGCTCAGGGAATATGAAGCCCAAAGATAAAAGCACTCTTCAGCTTCAATACTGCAAAATCAAATGCCATGCAATTAATTTACCAGCACATTCTACCCAACCAACTCTTCAATTACTAGCTGTTATCTCTTACGCTGATAAGGTAAAATTGCTAACTCACAAATGAGGTCAAGTGAATCAGTCACTGCTTGTCAGTCTGGAAAAAGGGAAATTCTCATCTTGTAGGTAGAATCCTTCTGTTATTTTGATTGCCCCATCCTGCTCCAGCTGCCTTTGGTGGGTGCAAACTTGATGCAGATTCTGGCCACACATTAATTCCCATTCAAACCTTTGGGTACTTTTTAGGTGTAAAGAATTATATGAGCTGCCTCTGTGTAGTCAATTAACTCCCACCCAACTGCTCCAAATGGGAGCTGCCAGATTCCAGACCCCACAAAATGACAGAATTTTACTACGGAATTAGGATTAAAAATATTCATGTGTAGCTCGATTCCGGAAAGAACATAAATAACAGCACAAAGCCCCTCAACGGCACGTGCAGATGATACTGAATGATTTGTGTAACACAGCACACTGCTTGGGCTTGGAGAGCCCACAGTACTTTGCTTTTGCCTTGCTCCAAACTCAGCTCTTGAGTGCAAGGACTATTCAGAAATAACCAAAGGCAAAACCAAAAAATAAACTAATAGTGATTTAAACTCACTTTCTCGTAGGCAGCCTCAGAAGTGTTTGCTAGGCCCATTTCACAGCAAGCACAGTGTGATGGGGCATGACCAAAATGGAGCTGTAGCCAGGCTGAGGATGAGAGGATCACTGAAGCCACTCTGAGGAGGATTTACAGAGGCCCAGACAACATCACACTATGAAAAATTGAGAAGTTTGGGGCTCATCTATCTGTACAGTAGCTAGAAGTGAGAAAAAGCATTGGGGTTCTTGCATGCTCATGAAATTCCACTTCTCACTCCACTTCTTTACATAAGCAGGAAATATATGCGAGAAATATTTTCATGCCATGGAGGACCAACCTTAATCCAGCCCCTCAGCAGCTATTTAGCTATTTTGTAAAAATCAGTTGTACTTCCTATAGATAAATTCCATTAAGATAGTTGTGGGTTCCTACAGATAATTAAAGAGAATTAAATATTCAAACTACTCCTCAAAAACATTATTCTGACAAAACCATAAGGCAGCAGAAAGTGCAAAGCTGACATGCAGTGTATTTGTTTTACATCAGATGCTTACACCAGAGCAGAGGTTGTGTATGAGTGGACACGGGAACCAGCGAGGTCGGTGGTGGTGGCTGAAGATGGCTCTCGACTGAACCAGTACGATCTGCTGGGACAGACTGTGGACTCTGGCATTGTGCAGTCCAGCACAGGTCTGTGACAGACACTTTGGAAGGGTGATATTTAATTGTCAAGATGTAATTCAGAGCAGATCTTTGTAAAAAATACAAAGACATAAGAGTGAGGGGTAGATTATAATATATGTACTTCAGATTAGGAAAACATGACTGAAAAGATAATACATCCTGGGATTATTTTCCTACTTCAACTGGTGGTAAAAATATTCCTACAGTGTCAGATCTAGCCAGAAAAACCAATAATTTATGTAATAAAGAAGCACTCATGTTCTTCTCATATTATTTACTTACTATATAGGCTGATAAAAATAGTATAACAATATGAATCCTCAAAGATCGCATTTCTGGGGGCAGTGAAGTTGCTAAAAGCAAGTACATAGTTTCTCAAGGAAGTATTTAGAGAATGAAAAAAAACTGTCATCAAACTCAGAACCATCTGAGACACGATTCCGATGAAAAGAACACGATGTTTTTTTCAAAAACATCCAAACACGATTTCCTTTAATCCTGGTGCCAGCCTTAACTCCAAAAATTTAATGAGATACAGAAATACAGCTGACATTTACAGTATGACACACCTGAAACCTTGAAGCTGGGTACAGCCGCTTGTTTTTTTAACTTTGCAGTGCTTGTTTCAAGATGCAAATTTTTTAAGGTTTATTTTCTAATAATTTGGACAATCTAGATGCAGTAAGGATCTGAGCACTGGCATGAACAAGAGCTCTGTCAACCAGATTGACTGGTCAGTGGACCAAAAGCAATTTATCTAAGAAGAAATACCTTTATTTCTAACTTCCTTGGGTAAGAAAAGATAAGAGATAAGAGAATATAAGATGTATAAGCTGCAACTTGTGAAAGCCCAGCAATCAGACACTGTGAATATAGGCAATATCTTGCTCAAGAGCTATTTGAAATTTTAGATTGTAGGGAATTTTATGACTGTGTTGCAATGCTTTCAAAACAGAACCCCAGAGGAACTGGAAAGTTATGAGAGTGATCAGCAGCTGTCACAAATGTGGTGATGCTATTCAATTAAAGGAAGGCAGAAAAGATGGGAAGCCAAAGCTGCAGTGAATAACCGGAGTGCTTTCATGCCCTGCAGCCAGCTCAATCAATCTTATCAAACATCTACTATCTTCTGATGAGTGGTGCCCAATGAGTGCAGTCCATTGGGGCTGTGCAAAGTTCAGAACAAGGTTGTGCCTTGTAACTGAGGTGCAGAGCATCATTGCAGGCCTCTGCATTGCCCAGTTCACTCCCTCAGCATTACCTTTATCTGACTCCCAGCTCAGACCTGCTGCAGTGCTTAACAGATGAGAGTAATCCCTGTCTTTTTAATTGCCTTTATGCTTTGGATCTTGTTCTCATTTTCCAGAGGTTAAAAATACTTTGATAATTTAGGCAGCTAAATAAAGCATCAGAGTACAGTGGTGTGTTCACTCTGTATTCTTAGCTTGCCATCTACAATCAGTGAATTAATTCTGACACACCGTTGTGCACATTCTATATCTGATTGCATTAAAATAGTTTCCCACGTCATATTTTAAGTAGATAAAATTAAATTGTTGGCTCTCCTAGCTAAGACTGGCACCTTTAGTAAGATCATAATCTCTGGTACAGAGGAGAAGGAGTTTGCTTCAGTGAAAGTTAAAGAAAGGTGAGCAAAATTTAAGTAATAATTCCCACTATACTACAGCCATTCCTATTCTTAAAATAAAAAAAATCCTTGTTTATACTTTGCTTTACCATTCAATTTAAAATTTATTCTCTTTTCCCCCTTAGCTGCTGTCTTTTCTATTGAAAGAGTATTGTCATATCTTATAAATAAGCTTTCCTTGGGGTTAGAAATTGAGCAAGATTGCTCAAATGAATGTTCTTCTGGACTCTGCATTACAGAAATGGGCATTTGACATGCTCTGTGCATAAGCAGTCAATGTCTAGACATAGTTTTTCAATCAAGTTTAAGCTTTTCCTGTACAAGAGCAGTTTTCTCCTTCCATCTGCCTACATTTTAAAATAGAACTACAGTAATTTCACATGTCATCTCTAATCTAGACAGAAGTTACCACTCAGTTACGTGTCTACTTGTTTCATTCCTAAGACATTCATTGCATAATAAGAAGAATCAGTCTACTAAAAAAACATATATATATATAAAAAATAAAAACAATAGGTTTTTCAGACTTTGGAGAATATACAGTTTGTCAAAATCCATTTTAAATTATATAAATAATGATCTGAAAATGAGCAATATTTGCTCTGCTGGCAAGAAAGGTTTATGGAATGACATAAGTATATTAGAGTATTAGATATATTTATATTTATTATTGCAAGTATAAATAAAATTTGTTTATATACTAAAAAAATTAATTTTCCTTGCATTTAGAGTACCTAGACCATACAACTTTTTAGCTCCAAAAGCATTAGGGCTAATGAAAATATTGCGTGCTATTCTTGTAGTAATCATTTATTTCAGGAGAGAAAAATAATTTACTCAAGTCCTAAATTAGCAGAGCAGAGACACCTTAGAGTACATAAGGCACCAACAGTGGTAGCGCAGACACCATCACATCAGCAGTTACATCTTAAGCTTGGCCCAACAGAAACATTTTTTGGAGGTTGTCTTGATTTAGTCTTTAGGTTGTGTTTGCATGGTTATGCTGTGGTGGCATTTCATCCTCTAATGGAATAAGACTTTCTACAAGAGCTTTAAATAGCCACCAATTAATGCAGACTTTCATTCACTACTCAGCAGAGCAAATATGCAAATTTAACCAGCATTTCCCAGAACAGTCTAATTTTGTATTATTTAGGAAAAATTTAAAAACCGACCAGGTTTATTAAGTGTTTTCTTCAGAGCTGAACCATTTTGATTTGAGGATTTCTATTTTATAGTAGGGGTGAATGGAATGAAAAATACTTTCTACAAAGAGCTCTGATGTGTATATTTATAAAAGCTTTAATGTTCTTTTTTTCTTGGTTTTAGGGGAATACGTTGTTATGACTACACATTTTCATTTGAAGAGGAAGATTGGTTACTTTGTCATCCAGACTTATCTGCCATGCATCATGACAGTGATATTGTCACAGGTGTCCTTCTGGCTTAACAGAGAATCTGTCCCGGCAAGAACTGTGTTTGGTAAGTAAGACCCTGTAAACTTCCTGGCAATCATGAGGCAATTGGGTTTCAGAAATGTTATTGTAAATGTAGTTATTGTAACATGGTACTGGGGAACAGTGTGAACCTGGACAAGGTGCAGCACACAAGAGCTAACAAATTTCATTGTGAAGATATAGGTCCAAAGCTTTTAAACTGATTTGGAACTGACTGTAAAAAGAGACCTGAAAATACCTCAAGCCATCCATTACCATTTTAATATTCCAAAACAATGAGATTATGAATAAAACATCTCTGACAATGGCAATAATGTTAATCATGGGATTATCAAAAAGGCTTTAATCAATGGGTATCTGTCATTTGATATCTTTAGGCCCTCAGAAAATTCTTACTTTATTTATTTTTCCTTAATCCTTTTTACAGGCTACTGTTAGATCAGCAACAATTTATTGTGTTACAGCAGTGAATATATGCACTCAAGGAATGCAGTGAGCAGGCAATCTAAAGACCCTCCAGTTTAGAGTTTAAGCACTGCTTGGAAATGCTTATCTTAAAACTTTGGTGATACTAACCCAAATCAAGAACGTATTAAAAAAAAAAGGCAATGAATTTTCATTTAGGAAAGGTAGAGCCTGAGATTTCTGCTCTGTGACCTAGTCCTTGGTGATATCCAGATGGGACTGCTGAACACCTTTGGCAGGAGGTGGAAGCATCCCCAGCCAAGCTGGCTTTGACACTCCTTTTGCTGCCTCAGGGCACTGCAAGGACAGGATGCTTTGGGCCCTCTGGCTTTGCCAAAGAGAATTAACCCATTTATTCTGAATGTAGCAAAGCCAGAGAGTTGCTGATAAGAAATGCAGCCTCCGAAGCTCGTGTTGAGCAAGAGCTATTTTTATGGTTTTTTTCCTGCACCATTCACAGCTGTGCTTTAGTTTCTCAATTTCTCTGGAAATCAGTCACAACTTGCATAGCCTTAGACCTCATGAACCAAGCAGTGACTTTCTGTTGATAGACAGATGTGCATTTGCAGAACAGTGGTTTAGACTACAGTATAATCAAATTTGATTTACATAATATTGTTTAGAATAGCAGCTAAAATTAATTCTGAATCTTGAACATCATCTTTGCTGAGAACTACTCTACTAAGGAGTTTTATAGTCAAATCCATTTAAATTATAACTATTTTACCTCTTTTTGCCCATACCATTTAAAAAGAAATGTCTGATCATCAGTTTCAAATGCTGTACTTCGCAGTCATTAGATGGAGAACAGAATTTCCTAGTCTCAGTGGGTAAGATATAATACTGCACAGTTTTCAAACTGCTATCTTCACAGGCTCAAGAACCCACAAATTTCTCAGTTTTCATTTTAGAAGACAGTTATTTAGTAAATACTCTTGGGTTTGCTCCATCATTATATATCAAGATAGCTTTTTCATTTCAAAATGGCAGTGAAACAAAGCTTCAGAACATCTTGCATGAATGCATATACACACAGAAGCACAACATTGATCTTTTAGCCCACTCAGTACCACAGATAATAAAAGTTATAAATCTTTTCTCTGCTACTATGTAAGAGAAACATAAGGTCACTAGCAATAAGTCAAAGAACACATTTGGTTGCATCTCAAGAAAGAGAAATTGCTTCCTCATTAGGCACTAATAATTCAAGCTCTTCACACTACCACGTAAATATGTTGTTCATTAAGTGACCTATTTTAGAACACTGTTCATTTCCACTAACACTCAGTGCAGCAGAGATGAACTTGCCAGACACATTGGAGACATGACAGTGCAGTTGTCAAGGTAACTTGTGGACATGTGATTTGATGTAAATGCCTTGCGTGCGCTCAGAGATTCATTTTTCCAAGCAGCTGCAAGCAGAGTGAATTCAGTGCACTCCTGCTTTCTCTCTGGGGCCAGGTGAGAGGAAAGGTTCACCGGTGAGAAGCTCTGATATCAGAAATGCAAATTATACTGTCACTCTTACATAAAATGTTTGCTATGTTCAGGGTGTCAGTGAATAAAGGGACAGAAATCTGTAAAACCGTCAATTCAAAAAAATGAAATAACACATAAATTTTGGTGCCCTTGAAAATATTTTTGAAGTATAATATCCCAAATAAGCTGAAGCAAGGTTTTTTTTTTTGTTTTCTAAGTATCTCAGAACCGCTGCAAGAAAGAACTAAAGATGTTAAATTGATACATCTGCAGTATAATTTGCAGCGCATGATTAAAGAACTGCAACGAAATCCCTCAAATATCAGGAAGAGTAAAGTAGTTCATAAATTATTATTTGCATTCCACCTTTAAAAATAGTATTCTATTATAACCACATCAAAGAATAAAAGCATAAAAAATGTTTTGAAAATCCTGCAACTTCCACAGAAACTCAAAACCTGATACCCTCATTTAGAAACTGAGCTCAGGTGGGAACTTCGTAAGAACCAGGGGTGTAGAAAAGGCTGGGAAATGAAGCACAAACGTAACCTGAATACCCAAACTCTGCTTTGCAGGAGTGACAACTGTGCTGACCATGACCACCCTGAGCATCAGTGCCAGGAACTCCCTGCCCAAGGTGGCCTATGCCACGGCCATGGACTGGTTCATCGCCGTCTGCTACGCCTTCGTCTTCTCGGCGCTCATCGAGTTCGCCACCGTCAACTACTTCACCAAGAGGGGCTACGCCTGGGACGGCAAGAGCGTGGTGCCAGAAAAGGTAACCCCGCCCCACAGCCACCCCAAAACATCACACGCACTCTGCCACACCTGGTCACTCTGTGGGAGGGAGTTCAGCACATTACAAATTCTTATTATGCACAACAGTTATCGCTCTAAAAGAGTTTACTGCTGTGTCCACACACAGCATTTCTATGCCATGGTTACTTAGACATTTAATACCTAAATACTACTGACATACCGGGTGATACCTAATGCTATTAATAAAGAAATGTTCTACTGAGATTTTGACTTTGAGAATTGAGCAGAAAAAAAAATCAACATGTATTATTTTAAGGGAAGGCAATTATGTTTTTCTGTTTGAACAAGAGAAAGTGTGGATGCCTCAGCGTAAATGTAAGAAAAAAAATTTTGTAGCTGCAGTTTCTGATAGTTCCCAAGGTATAGTGCTCCTCAGCACAACATTCAGAAGTGCTGCTCTATCATCATGATCAAGTAAATCATCACAGGAGTTATTTTTTCCTTTCTTAGCTATAGGAAAACTGTGTTTATTTAGAAGGAGGAATTGAGAGCTATGCTGGGAGTGTGCAATCCTGATCTGTACCTCCATGAATGCACCAGAGAAACTCCCAGTGATTATTTAGGTCTGGGATCAGACCTAGTCCATAAACCACAGGTGCATCAAGAAACTGTTGAGGACATTTAGGGGATAAAAGAGAATTTTGCTGTTTCCTATGAATTACCATATCAGCTGCTTCTGTGAGCAGGCTCATTCAGTTGGGTTAAATTCCCCAGCTGGTAATCATGAACACTCACAGACTAGAGATCCCACAGAACAGGTATTTGGAGGAGCAGATGAAACTCACTGGTATATGCAATGATATATTTTTAAATCAGGATTATATACATATATTTATTTATGTATATTAGTTCTGTAAGTCAGTAAAAAATCCTCCAAATTATATTAGAGCATTTATACAATGGCAAGTAGTGTTCTACAAGTATTGTAGAACAAATGAGTGAAGTATCAAAACAAATTTACAATAATAAGCTGCACAACTGCTGCTGAATGTTTTCAGTTGTTGATGATACTTTCACTGAAAATGTTTTTGATTCCTTCTGTGTTTTCATTTGTTATAAAAATGAACTGCACTGATAGAACTGTATCCTTAAATATTAAATATTGCCTTACTAATTTATCCTCCCTTGTAATTCAGTTACTATAATGAGCTGTTTCATTTGTTACCAAGAAAATTACATTCTAAAAAAAACCCTACACAATACCAACCACAACAAACATAGTTTAAAACGTTGGAAGATTTATGGCTTTGTGCTTGTTAGCAGGTAAGGGGCTTTGTCATTTGCTGGTACCTGTGAGTTTTCTGCAGTGAGGAAAAGAGAGCAAGGCAAGCTCACGATGATCAGAGCATCACAGCTTAATCAAATTTAGAGCTCTAATTAGCTGTCATATTGCTTGTTCATGAAGTTGAATTTGACATGAAATATTAAGACCCAGGCTGGTGTCAGAGTTTTCTGTGGATCAGATTTCTAGTGACATTTAAATCTATTGAAAGGGTTTCCTCTGAGACTTCAGTGAAGCTGCTCGTTGTCTGCTGGATTTATTGCTGCTCGCCAGAGTATCTGAATGAGCAGCAAACGAGACTGCCTTTACACTCAGTAACCATGTTAGCAGCCTCCCTGCCTGGGAGGGGAAAAAACGGACAGCCAAAAACAAACAAACACCCTACAAACCCCAAAACAAACAAAAAAGCCAAACCAAAGGCAAAACAACAAAAAAAGAACAAAACAAACAACAAAACTAAACAAAATCAGACCTGACCTGTCTTTTTTGTTGGAATATTTTTAACCTGTTTGTTCTGAAGATTTGAAGCTTTTTCTTGGCCTGAAGCTAAGAATTTTATTGCCGTGAATTAAAGAACATCTACATCAGAGTCATTAGGTGAATCCCTTTCCTTAGTAAGTGGCATAATTTTAACATTTGAGCCTACATTCCCTTCCAGCATGGGGCTCCAAAGCTGTTCCTCCACAAGCCTTGCCCCATCTGCCCTCAGGCTTCTGCAGCTTCATTTCCTCTTCCCACGTGTGCAGCAGGAGTCTGTCCACTCCCTGAAATGTTCATCTCTTGAACAAGAATTTTTTTAATCAAAACTCCATTATTAGAGGGTCAGAGTAGCCATTAACCTATGGTTTATCTGTCATTAAAGGTACTGTGTCCACACAAAAGTATTGCCTCCCTGAGACAGCTGCTTCTTGAAAACAGAGAATTGTGTTTGCTGTCTTGTGAAATGACATAACAGATCAAATTCCACTGATATTTTCTCTTCAACCATATCTTCCCCCCATCTCAAGAGGATAAAGTGGATAACATTTGCCTTTTCTTTTTTTTTTGGCAAATACTGCCTGCAGATTTTGCTAAGCTGTTGGAATTGACCTTGGCTTTTTGTTTTGTTGTTGGGTTTTTCCCTCATAATTGGAGGAATCCTTACACCTTCTTAATGACCACTACATCTCTCTTCTGTGATTATCCTGAAGAACAGGTTTAGCCTGCCAGAAAATGGACAGTTGAATTCTAACTGGTGTGCTCAGATGTCAAAATTTAGTTATTTTTTTACAAGTATATCCCAAAAATAGAATACTAGAAAATATAAAGACTTAGGGACAAAATAAGTTTAGATAACCTCAATAAGCCTTCCTCTCCTAAAAGATATTCAATATATTCTTGCTTTAGCAATATAAGTAGGTGGATGAAAAAGTCATACAGACATTAAAGTCTTTGCATATGGAATGTCATTTCAGCCATTATGATCCAATTTTAAGATTCAAAGAAGAACATTAAGTTCCTAATCCATAATTCATGTGCCTCTGGTGTAAACCATTAGTGAGGAGAATACTGACAGCTTTTCATCTTATTGAGTAAACCACTCCTTTAGTGCATGGTTACATGATAATTTAGTGTGTATTTTTGTGTATAAATTATGTTAAAACTCTTCATATCACAATATTTGCCTTAATGTTGGAAGGCTACATTAAGAATTTGGCATCCTGTAAGTTTTATCCTGATCAAGGGAAACAGATTGTGAGAATATTGAACTATGAGTGCTGTTCACTGCTATTATCATTAAAGCTGATTTTGCCAGTGAGCCTGGCTATCAGGTCTCATTTTTATCTATCACCTAATCTGGTTTACCTAATACAAGTAATAGAAATGGATGATTTTGTATTTATTGTCACCTAAATATTTTGCATGAGTTATATACCCAGAACTAGCTTCTCTCTTAGAGCTTACTACTCTTTGTGCTATGAATTGGATTAATTGCAAAATGTTACAGTGCTTTTTCATAATTTCATCTGTTGAGAAGGTATTGAGAATGAAATATTTTCTTCTTTCTCCAGCCAAAGAAAGTGAAGGATCCTCTCATCAAGAAAAACAACACATACACAGCTACAGCTACGAGCTACACCCCTAATATTGCAAGGGACCCTGGGCTGGCAACCATTGCTAAAAGTGCAACAATTGAGCCCAAAGAAGTGAAGCCAGAAACAAAACCTGCAGAGCCCAAGAAAACTTTTAACAGCGTCAGTAAAATCGATCGGCTATCGAGAATAGCCTTCCCTCTGCTTTTTGGGATCTTTAATTTAGTCTACTGGGCCACCTATTTAAACAGGGAGCCCCAGCTAAAGGTTCAAACTCCACATCAATAACCTCATTCATTCAGATAGTTCTGTTTTGTCTTTTGCTCTGGGAATTGCTTCCCTTTTTCACATACAGTAATTCCCATTTGCTTCATTGCCTCTGTCTTAAAGAAAATAAAGGTTTCTTTAGTTAGCAAAAGGTAAAATATAACTGTATATTAAAAAAAAAAACTGTGTGTGAGGGAGAGAATGTTATAAACTATATACTTTGAAAAAGTGATTTTGGAGATGGAAGAGTTGTAGAGTAATGGGAGGGTGAAAAAAAAGAAAAAAGAAACCATTTGTAGCAAGCTTAGTACTGAATATCCCCAAAAGACAGTGTATATGTATATGAAGAAGATATTTTTATTCAGAAGATTGTAGGGATGGGGGAAATATTCTTTATGACATTCCTGATGCACATCTTAGACTGTACCATTTATTCTGCCACTGTTTATAATCTTTTCAAGGATGTAAAGCTTTCCATTTGCTGAATCCCATAAAATACGTTATTTTCCTAATCCCTTTTTCTCGTCTATGTTCCAGACTACCTGACTTATAATATTAAATAGTCTTTAATGAGAAAGGAAATCTACTCACTCTAGGTACAGTTTGTCACTGTATAGCACATAAGATCTAATGGTAACAAATGCTTTAATCTGCTCTCTTACTGCAAGCTCGTTCCAAGCATTAAGTTGTCACTAGACTAGATTTAAAACCAGTTGCACAACCAAGTGCAGATCCCAAATTTCTACTATCACCTGTGTAATCCAAACAATTCCTGGATGCTTTAAAGATAGCTTTTACTCATCACTATGTTTTAGAGAGTTAAAACAATAAAAAACAAACAACAAAATTTTTGCAAGCTCTAGATATGTTGAATGTATTCTTTTATAAAATGATACATTAAAAGAAGCTTTAGATTGAGATTTATGAATAGCAGAAAGATAAAATATAGTATTTAAATAATATCTGTAAATATGCAGCATGAGATTGTACATTTTTTTACTTTTTTAAAGTTGTGTTCTTAAAACATTGTGTAGGATTCACCTCTTAGCTCTTAATATGTTGTTAAATGCTCAATAAAACATATTTAGAGCCTGAATTAAAGGACGAAAATTAAATCAACGGTACTGGAAATCTTACAAAAATAAATAAGCAGAAAGTGCTTGGAATTTCTTCCATTTGTAAAGTGGTTAAGTGTACAGCAGCTTGCAATTTGATAATGTCATCCAATGTATACTATTAGATTAATGACTGGTCTGCTCAGGTCATGCATAAACACTAAAGTATGGGATTATATTTGGTAGGTAAAAAGGGTGAAATATTTGTTAAGACAGAAGTTCATCTGTATATTACTGCTATATTTGCTGAAACATAACTGTTACAATAAGCGATGTAATATATGTAGCATTAAATACAAAGAAGTCATACATAAAAGAATGTACAGGAAAATAGATTTTATTGAGTAAACTTACTACATTTCATTTTTACTGTAGCAATATATTTGTAGGAACAATATGTAAGGGCTTTAAATACAAGATGTCCATTTTGCAGGTATTGTGCTCCCTTTGAAAAAATTCTAGTCAGTATCATTACTGCTAACTCTTAGAAATAAACTTTCAGATAAAGTTTTTTCAAAGAGACTGGAAGAATGGTGGATATTTGCAAGAATCAATTTAAAAATGTAATTTATGCTATTGAATGGATTTGGAAACAGTGCTACATGAGCCTCTAGAGAAACAGCTACTGAGAGTCAAGTTTAATAGGCAGTGATTTCTAAACTCTTAATAAATTAAAAAGTTGACATTCTCTATCTACAAAAAGAAATATTTAATGTTTGATTTAGAGATTTATTTTTTTTAATAATTCTTCATTGTCTAACATTTAGTCCTGTCTGAACTTGATAAGTTATCTGATTGGATCTTATTTTAAAAGGGGATGTTTTCATCTCTGGTATCATGTGTAGATATATGTATAGAAAAAAATAAACTATGGCTCTTTAACTTCTGTGTACTTGTTTATCTTGTTATTTTTGGCGTTAAACTAGTGTGTTCATTTAGGGCATTTTATCTTTCTAGCAATTCATAGCTACCTTTTGGTCTGCATTTTGCACATTAGATGTGAATATTACTTACCTAGTCTGCTTTTTGCTATGCAATGATTGCATTATATCACCTCTTAGTTAGTCTATGCCAATAGTATTATACTGTATAAACTTGACTGCACAGTTTATCAAAGACAAGGTATTCTCTATGTAGCTTTTTTACAATGCTTTGCTAAACCATGTAATAATAGTAAGTCTTCCTTGAAAATAATGATACACTCTTATAGAGGACAGTTTCTGTTTACTCCTGAGATAATTTTAAAAAGATGACATTGAATGTTTATTGCACCTCAGTGCAGTGATGTGGCAATAAAACCTAAATCTAATAGAGGTTGTTTATGGCAGAAGCATGTATTGCTTTACAGAGTTTAGCAAAAGCTCTTTATTTTATGTCAGACTGTAATTCTATTATAATAATAAAGCTAAAAATGTTCAATAATGCAAGTGAATGTTTTACTTTGGTTTTCTTTAGTTACTGCCTTTTATGACACATTGCCTGATTAGCTGCTATTCATTCAAAGCCTTCATTTCCTTGGATTTGGTAATGAATGCAGTTTTAATAGATGTGCTTTTCTGTCCAGTGTTTTCCAGGGACAAATATAACAAGAATGTTTCCCAAATCTGATTTGACATTCAGAAAAGATAGCTCACTCTGTACCATGTATATCCAGTAAGGCAATTAATTGCATCAGATGAACAATTGCTAAGATTTTCTACCACAACATTGACTCATACAAGGTAGGAACAAAACAAAATGCATTTTCTCCCAGATAAAATGGCAGATAAACCAGAGATTGAGAATAAAAGTATGACTATTTAAGCTAGATATTTAACAGGTTAAATAAACACACAGATCTAAGAAAGACTGTTAGAAAAGAACCTCAGGCTGTATAAAATAATACTTATTAAAATAGTTGTAGGAATAGCTTTCAAACAAGCTTGTGTATACCTTGGAAATTTTAGTTTTCAACTCCTCTTTCCCAAATAGAAAAAGGGAGAGATGAAAAGTCATTCCAGTGCATTCAGCCCCCAAACTCTCTTGGAAATGATCCTGGAAAGCAAGGCTTGTGGTCTTCATGCACAGACACACAGCTTTAGAGGGTCCCAAAGGCTGATTTAGTGTATATTTTACATAACAATATTCATAGTGTTCTCAAACATGACTCCTAGAGGAGGCTTCTTCAAAATGGAAGGAAAGACTGGAAGAACTCAGTTTCTATTAATTTATTATGCTTTCCTCTGTTTTGAATGAGGATAATGCAGTCTGAATCCCTGCTCCTTGCCTCCTACAAGTGACTCCTGGGAGATGAATCCCTATGAAAACCCACACGGGCTTTTCTGGAAGGGGATGGTAAAGAAAGTGTTTGAACACCCACCTCCTGTGTTCACATGCCAGATGCAGAGCATACATGGGGATTCTCACATCTTTGTCACTGCTCAGACATTTTTAGACAGAATTTTACTCAAGTAAAAATGAGTCAAAATGTCTAGAGGCAACAAGATTTGACTCAGAGGGAAAAAAAAATAAATTATAGCAATATTCAGTTCCACAGTGTGGAAGAACAGCCTCATCAGGTGACAGATTCTCAGCCACCAGTCAGGCCAGCATGGCACCCTGACATGAGTTCTGTGTTTGTTCTGATGTTACATCAACAGAGGCTCCTTCATTTTTCCTTGAATCATCCCCAGAAACCACTGCAAGGCTTTCTTAGTGGTCAAGAACCTTTTTTTACAGCACCCATGACTTCTCTAATTAAATTCTTTCTCTTGGACTCTTAAGACCTGAAAAAACCGATTTTCTTTCTATCTCCTTCTATTTTTCATCAATATGATAAATAATAACAGCTTATGAAACACCCTAATGTCCGGAAAATGGGGCACACATGCTTCAAGGAGCAAGTAATAAGATAGCTTCTTTCAGCCTGTGCTTTGTATCTGAATGACTGTCCAAATAAATTAGTGTGACTGGGCAAAGTCAAACTTTTTCTTATGGGCTGTAAAAATATCAGTCATACTTTAAAATAGAAAAATGCCAGATCTCCTCTGACTTTCTATAGCAGATGCACTGAAGAAAAAATCCTCGTGCTATGCATAAACATGACATAGCTTAAATAAAAATGTGTTTACAGTCCTAGCACATGAATTTTGCAAGTGAAGTGTATTATCAGCTTGTCAAGCTGCTGCTGTCATGTTCCATCTGATTACAAACTACATCAAATACAAAAAGAGAGGTAAAAGCCTTGAAACAATGAGTTTCTGTAGGCTCATTCTCTCTGGCCATAGCCCCATCCAAACTGGCAGGATGACTTCACATATGCTGATAAATTTATTTCATTAAACTGCTTTAAGGCATTTGGAGATGCTCTGAGTGGGTTTTGCACTTGCAGCACAGCTGTTATGGGCATCTCACCCAAAAATTAGAGATACTTCCCCTCCAAAACCTGCAGATCAGCCAGCACAGGGCACAGCTTTTCCCAATGTGCTGTCCAGGGAGCAAAGATGTGTTTGCTGAGCTCCTTCTGCAGCCAAGGACATTTGAATGCAAACAGATACAATGAATTTCTTCTCAAGTGTCCTTATAATGCAATATTTGATCAGCCTCAAGTGGCACAAGCCTAAGGATCTAAACCAGCCCCAAGATGTTCCATTTGTTTAGCAGTGATTTGCTGCTGGCTCCCCAGCACACTACCTTTGCTACACTCTTGATTTTAGATGCACCATCTGATTAGCACCAGATCCCTGAAATAATACCTCACAGGAAAAAATAATTCAGCTGCCATAGAATTAATGAAAGTTACTTAAAGACCTCACATACTTGGAGATCCTGATCCATTACTGCCCACAGCAGCAGAATCACACTTCAAAAAGGTGGTTGGTGAGCTTCTAGGATGGCTCTCCATTGCAGTGATATTTATTAATGTAACTAATTTACTGCAAGGATATGAAAACTTCCAGAAAAAAAATTAAAGGGAAAAAATCTTTAATGGTTATCTAAAGCCTAATATTAAACATCGTGAAAATACAATAGAAAGATCTTTTTCCCAAATTAAATTATCTTTTTATGAAATACTTTATAAAAACAGTGAAATGGACTTCAGACAAGAATCTTTCAAATGAATACACCTTTTGAATCAGAGTGGAAGACAATGGAAGTCACAGTAAAGGCCACTACTGATTATTAGGACCTGCAGTAGGCACATAAATTTAAGAACGAAAATGAGTATTTCTCAATTAAACATAATCAAACAAGTTTATCTCTTTCTTCATGAAATTGTTAATTTTAATAATTCAGGAGGCATTTCAGACAGGGTTTTGCTTTGACGTCTTTTTGTACAAAACCCCACAAACCTCAGCTTCTGGTTTAATCTTTCTCTTGCCTGAGCAGCTGTGACAGGCAGGAGAAGGTGAGAGACACCATTCTTCAAGGTAGTGATGTATTTCACAGGAAATAGAAATCTTACATCAAACATTAGCTTTAATATGATCATGTAAAGTATTTTAGTAGGTACACATAATGCTCAGCTACACCTCCTGGACATGACCAAATAATACACAGATTAATGTAAAAACATGGACTTGGTAGGGTTTGGTTTCCATTGATGGAAATTCATCCCTACCTTGCCTCACCAGACCTGATTTGTAGGGCTAATTTAGACCAAGAAAAATCCGACTTTGGGCTATTAGGGCCTTTACCAGCTTGTTTCTGACCAACCTCTCATCTCTATGGAAGGCAAAGAAAACTTTAATGAAGTTACTGAAGCAATGTTCCCTTTCCCCAGTTAAAGGACAGTGGGAACCATGTGAGTAATGAATGTATTGCTACAAGATTTAATGGCTGCAAAGCCAGAATGTTCACACCTGCAAGAACTCCTTTTACATCCATGCCATCTATCCCTCAAAAGGTAAGTATTTTCCAGTTCAGAGGATGCCAGCCATGACTTCACCAGCAGCTTCCTAAAAATTGGAGCTGTGTATTGGAGCTGTGTTCTGATCACTGAATATCAATGCTTATGTTCATCTCTGATCCTAACCCAGGCTTTCTTTTCCAACAAAGTTTGCAGGGCCAAAAGTTCTGCATCCATTTAACAGTTTTTGAACAGACAGATTTTTGGCTTGCAACTCCCAAGCAGTATATGGAAGAATAATTTTAAGACTACTGAGACAGAAGAGAAAGGTAATTATGGACAATACAAAGAACTGGTAAAGCAGAAAGTCCTTATCATAGCTTTAGTTGATAACTAACCATCCATCATTCAGTCCCCTGGTCTGCTCCTAGCAAATGAGTTAATAAAACAACAAAAATGCTTTCAAGTGGATATGAGCAGAATTAAACAGGTGCCTGATGCTTTTGAAAACCTCATTATTTCTATCCATGTACAGAATGACTTCTAAAAGCATACTGGTGAGGATAAAAAGCAATTATAACAAAAAACATCAGATTGTTCAGCAAAAAAATCAGTTGTGCAGCAAAATTTTCTGAGCCTGAATTCTACCAGAGCATGCAGCTGAAAATCTTCCTCTTTCAGATACATGGGCAATGCCATAAATACTTAGGGGACAAGCCATGGAAACATGGATTTCAAGATTATGAAAGAGACAAAGAATTCTAAGCTCTAGTCACATTGCTGCAACACATTTTCTTAATTATATAACAGAGCTTGAAATTTGTATTGAGGGTTTTCATAGATCTGCATGGAATCCTTAGATCAGACAAATCTAAGACAAAAGTTACTTGTCATGTTCCTATATCAGGCTTTAGTAGGAATAACAATTAGATATCCAAGTCAATTCTGTGAGATGTTTTTACTACATTATTCTAAACTGACAGAATTTATTTTTCAATACAACTTTTATTTTCCTGAATACCATCCTTGGTTGACTGAAAAGTAAAAGATACAAAGAACAAGAATATTAGTTTTGTTAAAGCCTTAGGTTCAAAAGGAATCATTAAGCTTCAAGAAAAACAACCTAGAGAAAAGCAATTTTATCTGGCTACTGCAAGAAATAAATGGAAAGAAGTTTATAAATAAACATGATTCATTTATTTATAAATGTCTAGAGATAAGAAATAATAATAATTCTCTGATGTAACAAAAGCTGACGTATTTATTACTAAACATAATGTACTTAACAACAAGAGCTGTAAGACAACAGGCTGTTTTACTACTGCCTCTTAATGGGAATTACATGAATAATGAGTCTCAGGAGGCACTTACCAGTGATAAAGGTAAATATTGGCTCTAAAAAATGTCAGACAAGCTATTATATCTCTGTATTGCAAGCAAGCTACACAGATTATTAGCTATTATTTTGTTTTATTATATCTAGCATTTAATAGCTGGGAATGTATATTTAAAAGATAAAACAGCTGATAATATCTGAAAGCACAGTCAGTGCAAAGCAAATAATAATCGATTTCTTTTCACACCATAACTGTGGCTGGATGGTGTTCAGGAATAAAGGAAAACAAGCTTACATCAAGGTCAGTGAAGTGAAGGATCTTGAACAGAAACCAGCACAGAACAAACAGAATTGCAACAAATCACGTTAAAATCTCAGATGAAAAACAGAACTTGTTTCTACTACTATGAGTTTCTATATAGGAACAGAGAAGAACTTGCCTGAGATCTGAGCTCAGGTACTTGACCCATTACAGAGTGCACTTGGCATAGCTGGAATGGACACCCTGTTCTCACAGTGCACACAGAGGGGAACAACACACACACTTTGCCTGTACCACCCAGAGGGAATAACAAAGCAAGGAAGGGGTAAAGGCAGACTCGAATAAGCTCAACACAGGCTGAAGGAGGCTGAATGGGGCTGGCAAGCAGCAAATGCCATCTGTATGAAGGGAGGAGGAGATGGTATCAGGCCTGCTGACCCATCACTCCTGGGTTTCAGCAGCAGCCAGTGCCTGTGTGCCCAGCACACCTGGACAATGCTGCCCTGCCCACTGCTCTGCCCGGCAGCCCCTGACACAAAGAGCCTCCCTGCAGGAGTGCCCTGGGGAAAAGCCTCAGCCTTGGGGTGGTGTGCTGGTGTTCACAGGGGTCCCAGGATGAGGGAAGAGACGAGAATGTTGACTCCATGTTTCTGAAGGCTGGTTTATTATTTTATGGTATATATTATATTAAAAGTAAATGATACATTAAAACTATACTGAAAGAATAGAAGAAGGGATTTTATCAGAAGGCTTGCAAGGAAAGGAAAGGAAAGGAAATAAAATCTTGTGACTGACCAGAGTCTCCGAAACAGCCAGACTGTGATTGGCCATTAATTAGAAACAAGCATACGAGACCAATCACAGATGCACCTGTTGCATTCCACAGCAGTAGATAATTCTTGTTTACATTTTGTTCCTGAGGCCTCTCAGCTTCTCAGAAGAAAAAAATCCTAACAAAAGGATTTATCATAAAACACGTCTGACAGTGTGGTGCTGTCTCTGAGGTGCATCTCTGAACACTAAGGTTGAAAAGGACACAAAGTTATCCTTGGGCACTCCTTGCTCCAAAGAGGAATAAATGATTCTCACAGGAAACACCATTCCTTATCTCTGAATAATTGTTATTTAAATGTATTAACTGTATTAATTTTATTATTTCTAAAAGTGTTTTGATATATTATTTCAAAGTGTTTCAGAAAGGCCAAGAAACCATTAACACTGCATGTATGCTAACAGTTTTCTATCCAGGAAACTACAGGCAAAATATCAGGCAGACCAGACCACGACCTGTTAGCTGCAATAACTGGTAACTCAGGATATCTGAGATTTAGCAAACTGTTTATGTGAACATAACTTTCAATCCACTTCTGCACAGTCAAGAGAAAAATACTCACCATGGTCACAATACCATTTTTTTGGTGCTGTAACCCAAAGGTTTAGCTATGGCTTAACTGTCCGAGGACTCAAATTACCAAATCTTTTTCAGTAATGTGAAATGGTAATAATAATGCTGAGCTGCTTATAGATGCTCATGTTTCCCTCTTTAAATGAATTATATTTAAGAGGGAGAATTGTTTGCAGTTCAGCAGATTTGAAAACATCATGCAAGGATCTATTCACTTTGCTCTCCCAAGCTACAATGACCTTTATATTCTGCTGAGAAAAAATGTCAGGTGTCAGCTGGTATTACTGCTGTTAGCTCTAACAGCAGCGAGGATCTGTGGTGTGCAATGGGACTTCTCAGCAGTGAATGCTGTACAGAGCTAAGAGGCAGGTAATTAGAAAAAGGCAGGGAAAGCTGAAAACCTCACCACAGTAATGATAATGTTCATTAGAAATCTCAGCACTGGAATGTGCTATTCATACTCAAAATTCTAGCCCATACTTGGTAATAGCATACAAGAGCATTGTGGCTAAGTCAGTTATAAAAGAGAATTCTAAGTTGAACAGAAATACATTTTGTGGAGAACTTTTTCACCCCAGCCTGTTTCTAGTGCAAAATCAAAGACAGATTTTTGAGATAGATGGTTCTCACACAGTTTATGGAATTCTTAGCAGAAACCTAAAATGTCTTGACAACACCTTTGGGTTTTGTGGTTGCAGGGTACACAGGTTCCCTTTATTACAGTGAATTTCCTCATAAAGAAGAAAGTTTGCTAAGTTTGAATGGTCTCTCTGTGCTGAGTGATTCCCAGCTGTAATATATTTCAAAAGAACAGTCTTAACTCACTGTACCCATCAATTCTACTCTACAGTTGTCATTTCTGATGTCCCAGACATCACCAGCCTGACTTACATTTCCTTTGCCACTGGTGTCACTGCTGCCCAGTGCAGAGCAACAGAGGTCAAGGGGCAGAGCTGTAAAAATATGCCAGGATGAGGAAAATCAATTCTGGAGCCCAAAAGGCAAAACTACTGATGCAGAAGATTATTAAATACAACCAGTTGCCTTATGGCTCTTGAATCTTCCGAGGAGGACACTGTGAGACTGCTGTTCAATAAATATGAAACACAGTCTAGGGCAAGTCAGAAAAAATTCAGATTCTTCTTTTTTCATTGCTCCTAATTACTGTTTACTTGGGGAGGGGAGGATGGCAGAGTGCTTATCTCTAAGAAATACTTTAAAAGTATTTCTATGGCTAACATAACAGAAAGAGTGCAAAACCTGTTGACCCTTAGAGAAATTTGCATCAGCTCTGGGACTCTGCCAAGGGCACAAAGTCATTGAAGAAAAATAACTACGCCTTAAATATGTGTATTTAGAGCTTAAATTGTGGTATGATGAGGATGAACTCTCAAACCTAATGAAACAGTTCTAAACCTCTAAGCAAATTATTAAAATGCTATTAAATGATTTTTAATTTATACACATAAATATGAATTTTCTCCCCAAGTTTAAGTGATTATTCTATCTGCCATAGCTCTAGTGTTAATTTGCACTTCAACTTTGATGTCTAGACACCTGCATCACAACAGAATTCATGCACAGAGTACCACACTGCATAATTTCCTGAGGAGGATGAACGAACCACAGAATCACAGTTCCTTCTAAATTTTATGGAAACCAATGGCAAGTTTGAGGTTTGACACTTCAAGCTTTCTTTTTTACTTAAAGCCATATTTACAACAAAACCACAGTTTTAAGTGAGCCAGAGCAAGCTACTCATGAGTGATGTCATCTCAGTAACCCCCAAAATTTTGTTCCAATTTCCCATGGAGATAAATAGTGAGCTACTCAAACATGTGAATGGCATTGATGCACATAACCTGGAAGTCTAAGTGGACATTTCAGTACATGCACAGAGGCAGAACTCTTCACTCATTTGCCACCTTTTTCTCCTCCTTTCTCCACAGTTTCTTATTGTGTGGGCCTAATTTGCTTTATAGTCTTGAAGCTTTGTACAAAGTTGTTTTTCAAGCTGTGTGTACCTAGACAGAAATCTGATGACCTAGGAAAGTTAGGGTGGCCAAATGTGATAAATGAGCACATGACCTATCTCAACCACAGTTAACCACTAAAATGTGGGTGCCTAAACCAGTTTGAGGTCTTGGCCCATGTAGGCTGAAGTGTATTGAATTTCACTGTTGACAGAACTTGGTCATGGTAAAATAATAAATCATGGAAATTCTGTTCTCAGTGGTATTAATGGAACATTTGAGGTAGAAGTTCCTTGAGATTCCCTCAATTTTGCTAAACCTTCAATTGTTTGCCTTTGTTTCACTCTTGCTTTTGCCAAGAGTTGTTAGGGCAAGACATAGGGAAGAGAGTCAGGAAAAAAGTGAGATGACAGATTGTTTCATGCCACAAGGGACTGTGGGATTAAGAAACACAACAAGCTTGTGGAAAGATTTTGTGGCTGCAGGCAACCTGTGTCAGAATTAGAGAGCAGTAGTCCTGGGACAGCAGTGCCCCAGAGCTGTGACTTGTAACAACTGTATATGGCCTAAATACCAAAACAAATCCCCATTTAGTCATCTCCAATCTAGTCAAAGGAGACAGTAAGACATAGAAAGGAATAACTAAGTAGTTGCTGCATTCCAGTCCATTCTGAGGCACTTATCCTGAACTAACACAGCCTTTGTATGTGATAAAAAATTAGCTTCTGGAGCAAAAGTTTATTGTTACTCTCTGTAAGATGCTGAATCACCAAACTTGATCTTTTTCCATGAAAACAAACTCCCTTCTGGTTTTTTTGGATTTTTAACATAATTTTTCTCCATATGATAAATGTATTTAGACTCAGAAAATGGAGAAATTACTTTGACCCTAGTGAATATTAAACAAATACTGGAATTTACTTGGGTTAGAAGATTCTTGATGAGCAGATAAAACATCAACCTTTGTGTAGTCCAATCTTAATGAATAAGGAGCACACCATTTGAGAAACATGAATTAGGAAGACCAATGTGCAGTTTGCTGTAATCTAAACTGTGTTTAGACTACAATCTGTGCAAAACTAAGCTATCAGTATAAAAAACAGCCTGGTAAATACTCAAACATAAAATTTTACAGCCTGTACTCCATAAGGTTTTTTCCTTTAAAAGATACATATACTTCCTTTTGAGCAATATATTTTTGCTCTAAAAAAGATTTTGATGAAATGATGTTGGTATTTTATTTCTAAGTTAATAGGCAATATAAGATGCTACGAAAAAAAAAGTGGGTTTATATATGATCACTAAAATGCAAGGTTGATAATGTAGCAATACTATTATTGTGTTATCAAATGATTCCCATGAAATGCTGGCAGACCAATAAAATCCTGCTCAACTTTCATGAGTTAATAAAGTACATTATAAATGTTAGGTATATTCTGCTATATAAAACATTCTTGTATCTGCAGTCTGTGTTGTATTTTATATTGAATAGTATAAAAAATGCATTCTGTACAAAAGACAAGAAGAAAGAGGAAGAAAAAAAGCAGTACAGATGATGGATTTCAGAGATTCAGCTGGAAAGCATTAAGTAGTAAAAAAGCCCTATGTGCAATACAAGAGAGATTCAAAGAAGCTAAAGCAGGAAAAAATAAGAGGGAATGAGCTTCAATCCACCAGTAACGAGGTTTGAGAATATTAATGTACATCCCAGTTTGTTAGTTGAATTTGTGTTTCTACATTTTTGATTCAAGCTAAGAAAGCAAGACTAAGTAGTGATTTGACTTAGGACCCTCTCCAGCTAAATCACAAAATTTTGCTACTATAGCAATTGAGCCAATATGAATATAATTAAAATGGATTTAATTCCTTATTAACTTGGAGAAAATATATTAAAAAAAACCAAAAAACCAAGAAACACATTCCTGCACCCTAATCAATATAACTGCCATGATAATTTCCTACCTGACCAAAATATCCAGTGAGAAATTAGAAATATCAGTTTGAACCACCCGGCCCTAGACACGCATTCAGAGTTGACAATTAGGGGGGTTTTTATCTGTGAGCTTTTTGCACCTCAGCATTAAACAGAGAATTGAAAAATTTGATACAATTTGCAGGTTGTATGGTGCTGAGTCATGTGTGGAAAAAAGCGAGTGCCAGAATCAGGCTGGGATAAAAGAAAAAGGTTATTAATAAAGTAACATGCTCAATTATGTAGAAATAGAGGATTCCAGGGAGATCCAGTGGCCCTATTGACAGCATGGGTGGCAGTTTTTAAGCAAAACTCCATCATCATAATCTTATGAGGTGATTAAAGACAAAGTCTCAATTAATAAGGATTGTTATAATGTGATTTGAAGTGGATTATAGTATCATTTCACTTCCTGGGCTTCGCAGATAGAAATAGCAGATGAGTGCAGCATCCTATTAGCTAGCAATAAAATAAAAACCTACAAGTCCAAACTGGGAAAATAAAACAGAAAAACAAATTGTTCGTAAAACAAATGTCAGTAAAATTACTGACATGAGGTCTAGGCTTATGCTGCTGCACACTAACAAGGGAAGGGATTTGAGAGCTGCTGCTGAAAATTTACAAATTTCAACCCAATACAATGCAGTCATGAAACAGGAAAATGAAAATTGGAATCAGAGCTCTAGAGACTGAATTGGAAAATAAATAAAAAGAATTAGTGTTGGTATCTACTTTTTCATTTCGTCTACAGTAATAGGATGTTAAACACAGAAATCCTGTTCAATTCTGGATGAGAAAACTGAGCCAAAAATTGGGAAGAAGTGCCTGAGCAACACAACTAATGTACATCATATGACTTAGTATAGATCAGAAAGATTTCTTAAAATATAATAAATTAAAAATTAAAAACTGTCTCTGGTAGAAAAGGAGAGATTAAAATATGGGGTATGAATAAGGAATCTGTGCAGTAGTTTTAACAGCTATACATAAAATGACATGCTACCTGTTTCATTAAGAAGCAGTAATCAAGCAAGTTGACTAAACCAATTAATGTTATGCAGCAAAATCAAATTAATTGCCCTACTGGGATACCCTCTGTAAAGGTAGAATTATTATTTGTCAGAAAAGCCAAATTCCCAGTCTGAAGTGAGGAAATTAATCTGCTTCATCACCAAATCCTACTGACATGTCAAGCGAAAGCCTCTAGGGCTAATTCTCCATCACAGCACACCCTGATGAGGAGCCAGGAGCAGATCAGTCTGGGAGCCCTCCCTGTGTCACCTTGATTGATGACCAGCTCAAAGAGAGATTTGTAAATGCTTATTTGGCCCCCCCCATGAGTTTCAGTCAGCACAACAGACAGCTCAGAGTCCCAGACAATGCTGGGGCTTCCTTGAAAAAGGCACTTTCATATAAATGAGAGCTCTCCAGGAAATGACCATTAGCAAAGGAAGAGAAAGAAAGGTTGATAAGGGAGCCAGACACACAGATAAGAGGTGGATTAAGATCAGAAAGAGAAGCAGCTCTTCCAAGTTTTGCCCAGTGTCACCTCCATACTATGCTCTATCTCTATCATGATATAAAAATTCTATATTAGACTCTTCCCCCTCACCCCATCCCAATCACAGATTATTTCCACATCCTTTCAGATAGTGAAAAATGCTGAGACAACAGATTGGAGACTCACTTTCTAGCTCTGCTGGAACAATCATCCCAAGATTTGAGAGAGATTGCATATAACCTCTTTATAAAATTAATCTCCATCCCCAACAGACCTCGCACTCAAATACAAAATCAGTCTCTTCTGAATCCCCAGGATAATCAAAGTGCTATAGCCCTTGTTATAAATAGATTTAAGTGATCTTAGCTCAGTTGTTCCATCACTCCACCAGACAATCTTGCCATCACAAAAGGATTATCATAAATGACCTGGAAAATTCTGTTAACCCACAATGGCTTCAGAACAGTTATAGTGCAGGACACCTTAAAGAAGTTATTGCTGCCCTTAACCATTATTCATAAAAGAAAAAAATCTGTACTTGGGAGCATTCTTATTCTTTTATCTACTTTTCTTTCTCCAGATCTGACTTATCATACAGAAAAACATTCTGAAAACAACAGACAACCAAAAACTTAAACATGTCTTTTCTTATTTTGGCTTTAAGATAAAAGAAGTCAAGGTTAGTTCTAAGGCATTTTCTTCAGCATATAACTGAATCCAAGCTCCTTGCACAGATACACTCCAATTAGCCTGTGACTGACAGCTGTCAGACTGGTTCATAATCAGGATTCTTTATAGGAGAAATTCAAAGAGACTAAAGAAAAAAGTCATAGAAAATTGAATTTTGTTAATAACCAGACTAGTGCTAGCTCATTGAGAATTTGTTGCTGCACATGCTTCTTTTTTCATTTCAAAGACAGGCATTTAAAGACATAGTCAGCTTTTCCATAGCAGAACATCTACTGAGGTTTGTAGATGAATGAAGTCATCCAGGAATGAAAAATTAAATGACTTCACCTACACAGAATAACTCACTTCATAAATACCTGTGCAATAGCTTAAACTAATGAACAAACATATGCAAAGAAAACAAGTGTTTGCAAATATGGAGTAAGCATACATGTAATATAAGTTTAAAACCATGAAAAGGGAACTTACTGCTGGATTGAACATTTCTAAAATTAAGAAGGTCTTCCTCTACCAGACTTCTGATAATGTAATATTTTGTTTATTTAAACAAAGGGAAGTTAGCAGGAATGGCCACTTGTCCTTCCTGAATGCCTCATAGTCAACACCTGAGATTATTTTTTCTCCCTGCCTGTATCATTACTCACATCACAAGCAGGGGCAATACTGTGTTGTTCCAGATACTATACACACATGGGCTAAAGAAATTAGTGTGGTCTTACTGACTTTTCAAAGCAACTTCAAAGCTAGCTTTGCTCACCAGCTCTTTGACACAAAAAAAGCACTCTTCTCTTTAAGAATGGGTGTAACTGGAAATCACCAAATCCATTTTTCACCTTCTCACACTTCCTGCCTTCAGATACAGTAATGTTTAAATTGATATATTCTAGGAATTTTGAGCACTGAATTTAACCACCAGTGGCTAATCCAGAGAACCAGCTTGGTACTCGCAGGAAACAAAAGCAGCCATGAAATGACAATTACAGATATGATCACATCATTTTGGACTGAAAACAATGGCCCTAATTTCCACTCTCTTTGCTTAAAAGTTACCTCTGTGTTTCCCCTCTCTCATGTATTCTCACGTGGACCAGAAAAAGAAACTAAGTATTCTGGAATGTGACAACCAGACACAGTCTGGGAATAGCCTTGTCTCACTGTGCTGATTTCATTGTGCTCCTAATTGTAGCATCAGCGGTCATAATTAAAATGTCACCAAGAAATTAAAAATGTTCCTTTGCTGCAACATAAATAAAGCTCTGTTTATTCAGCCAGGAGAAGGACTTGTGACACAAAATACCCTTCTACACTAATGTAATGAGCTCATTTTCTGGGGAGGATTAACTGATAAGATATTTAGATGGAACTTAATTATTCTTCGCAAGATAAAGTAGCAAATTAGGGTATACTGTGTGGATTAGTAAATAAGTAATTTATTTTTCTATAATTAAGATCCAAGTTCAAGCACCAAGTAAGATGGGTTGTGTTATCAAGGGACTGTATGCTACATTTTCCTGACATTCCTGAGTTTCAGCACATTAGTTTATTACCCAGAATTGAAAGGCATTAAAAAAAAGAAACAGACAGTGAGAAAATAAGCGCAAAAAAATTACAAGCTTTCATGATAAATATTTACATGTGAAGCATATTTTGTATTTAGATTTCAGAAGCATTTGAACTATAGAGTCCAACTATTTTCAGAATCACAAAATGACAAATGGAGTCTTTCATGTCTGTTCTATTGTTTATGTGAGGTTTTTATAGAGTGCTAAGTATGAATTAGCTATATCTATAGAATCACAAAGATTGTTAGTACAGATTGTGTAGTTTTTCAGACACTTAGCACTCCAATAGCATTTCACATGATCATTCAGTACTCCATTATGAGCATAGAAGCCATAGATAAAAATATGGAGGTATTTCCATGGCTTTCTTGCTGTGATTTTTGAGTCAGAACTTTCATAAAATGCTTCAGATCAGTGAGAGCTCTTGTTTTAGGTAAGCTACCCACATTCAGCATGTTTCAGCTGCACACCTGTGGCTGGAATACAAAAACCATAGAACCACAGGACAAATGCCAAACCACTGTTGGGGTTTTGGGAGTTCTCCTTTTGGCTTTTTTTTTTTTCCCTCTCAAGAGTGGGTTACATCTTCCATTATAAGGGAGGCTCTTGCCTTAGCAGACATCTATCTTTCAAACCAAGACAATCACCTAACAGAAACTATCAATTTTTCAGTTTGGTTTCATTTGAGTTGACACATGTCCATAATTTAAAGCCTTCTGCTCCATATCATCAGCTGAAGTGACACACCTGGGTCTGTTGAACAATGCTCTAACCCTGGTTCATTCAGGCCTTAAAGCAAACAGAAAGGGCATCAGCATCCAAAGCATCTCCATTGTGCCCTTGCCAGAGAACCAGAGACCATGCAGAGCAGGCAGACCTAAAGTAAGCCAACAATACAAGTTCATAACCTCCTGAAACTCACTTTGTTCTCCTGTATTAGCATTTGCAATCAAGCTGTTACCTGCAATTTCTGAAAACAAATGCATAAATAATGACTGATATGTAAATCAGGTCATCTATTAGAATGTCTCATAGAGCTCTCATTTAGTGGGTACATGTACTCTCTAAAAATACCCTAGGGTTCAGCCTACCCATGGCAGGAAGGTGGGGAAGGTCATGCCTTCCCCAGTGCCTTGAGCCATTGGAGTTGGAGCTCTGCAACACTGCACTTGTCCTCCTTTAGTGCCCAAAAAGAGTCATGGCAAAGAGAACACCTACTGCCTTTTGACCACAGAATTTACTCCAAGTGTTTTCTTGGATTCTCAGGTGTTTCAGCTTCAGATTCCTTCCTTTCTGGTATTTTTCTCAATAAACTCAACATTGCTAACAACTAACAAACCAGCTGGGTGCAATGATTAACCTGTTAACACACACAAATGGACAGAGAACATAAGCTACAAAGAGTTTAAAGGCAGAATATATATACGACTTTTACTTTTTTCATCAAAGCCTCAATATGTAAAAGACCACAAAGCCTAAATGCTGCTTCTCCAATATTTTTCTACTCTGTCTCTAATGCTTTTCTGGCTTTACTCAACCTTTATTTTTGCTTCCTACAAGGTACTCAGGTTTCCAGTCTGTTTGATTCTTCCAGGAGATGGCACAAAACTAGCGTTCAGGTATCTTGTGTTCATATTAAACAAACTACTGGGAAATTTATTCACAACACAGGGGCAGAAAGGGAGGCAAATTACTCCAACCTGGCTTCACACTGCTACCTTCTCTTCCACAGGCAAAGAAATCTTACATGTTGTTAGTTATTTAGCTTAAGTAAATGAGAATATTCTAGTCATATTTGGATCTGTCCAACTGCAATTTTTCTTTCTATAAATTTATTATTCCTTTCCTACAAGACAAACATTTATCTTTTGGTGAAATACAGCTCCCTTACCACAAAATTTCATTTCAACAGCTGTTATTTTACACTTCTGCTGCTTTTTTGCCCTAAAGCCTTAATACTCTTTCCTCAGACTTAACTTCAGACACTCAGAACACCCCAATGTTTATACCCAGACACCTTGCTTTGTTTCTGTTGTTCCACAGTTGCCAACAGGAACAACAAAAAAAGAGAGAGAGTACAATGTGGTAACCATGTGAAAAATACATTGCTTTTTTCTGGCTACTGTGTTACCCTATTCAGTTTATCAACTACCTCAATCCTTGAGCCGCCTCTTCTCAGAGACGGTCCCCCATTCTTTTAAAATTTAACACATTGTGGTATTGACTATCTAAATCTAATGACATGCTTGTTGCTCTTTTGTAACATTCACCTAAATAATTCAGGTGATTCTGTATTGGTGAACTTTCCTTTTCCTTCATTAGCCACCTGCAATTATGGTTTCACTAAAAACAGAACAGAACTTCATCTAGGGTAACAAATGATGTAACAGTGCCAGAGCAGTGATAACACAACTTTATAAAATTTATACAGCTTTAATGCTTGGCAATGCCCTCAGTCTCATGGTGGGATTCTTGGGGTTTCCCTGTGCAGGGCCAGGAGTTGCATTTCAATGATCCCTGTGGGTCACAGTCCATGATTCCCTGCAAAAATGTGCAGTTTCCCCTGAGATAACAATCAGTACAAGTTCCATGGCAGTAATGGTCATGAGAACTACTTCAAAAATATCTTTTGCTCCATTGGAAAATGGGACAGACAAGGGAAAGGAGCTGTTTCAATCCAATTCATAAATAATCTGTCATCATCTATTCTGTTCAATCCTAAACAGTGTCACCATGTCCCTGTTTATTTTGAACTTGTCACTTAAGGCAACCAGACAAATTATTGATCTCTTCATCAAGCATCTCAGTGTAAACTTTGATTAACTGCTTATGTTTCTTTCTGGGAGTGAGGAAATTGCTGAACTGCAGTGGCAGATGAGAGGAGGCTGTGAGAGGCTGCTCCCAAAGTCACGAGTGCTCACCTGAAAGCCCTCAGAGCATCAACTCTGGGCTGGGGCACACTTGTACCTCATTTGAAACAAGAGCAGCTACCACAGCATTCAGCTCAAAGTCAACCCAAGGTCAAAAAAGCAAAACTTTGAGAATGCTTATAGATTTCAAAAGAAAGTGCAGCTGAGGCAAAGCTTCCTACATCTCACTCACTGAATTAAAACAAAGGTCATTGAAAAGACTTTGCCAAAACATGGTTTTATTCACAGAAAAAAGTTCAGAAAGAATGAACAATTTTTTTTTTTGCTGCTCCTGGTTTTAGAAAAGTTTTTGTTAATGTGCAGAGAAATTTGCAGGGAGACTTTTCTTTAACAAAAGGAATTACACCCCCTTAAAAGACCAGGACCCATAAGGAAAAATGAGACACCCAACTTGATGGAAGAGGACACAAAGCACCAGCCTCCCCTCAGAGGCCACTGTATTTCTGTGAAAAGGTGAGGAGTGTTATCAAGAAATACCCTCAGTTTCCCTTTTATCATAATGAAAGGCCTGCTCTTCTCTGGGAGATGTTCTAAGATACATATATTTTTTTTTTTGCCTTTTCCCTTTTTTTACCTCTTTTTGTTCTAGCCACTATTGTTTCTCTGCAGAAGGAACTGCTTTCCTTCCACTTTTACTTAGCTGCATGTCATGGAACAAAGTTATCATTGATAAGTGAATTGAAATAAAAGCAGTGGCTTCAGTGTGCAATTCACTAAGGCTCCTGTGCCTGGGAGCCAGCTCTGTGCCCACTGAACATTAAATTTCACAGAAAGTTCACAAAACCATGGCAGGCTCAGAAGTGAAGACTGAAAGGTCTGAGGCTGAGGGGGTAGAAGTCAATGACCAAAAGGAAGAAACCTCAACCAATACATGAAGCTTGTTTGAGTATCAAATAGCTACACAGGAGACAGATGGAAGAAAAATGAAGAACTAGAATATCTCTATTAGCTTGGCTGTATTTTTAGGATACAACTTTATGTGTGTGTGTATATATATATATATAGACTTAAATCTATCTAGTTTTTTTTTAATTATTGGATCTCAGAGAAATAATACATATTATTTCTGTACTTCCATTCTTTAGAGAGGAGAGGCAATAATAAAAATTAATTTAGTGAATTTTGAAAAGGTTGAGATATATTCAAGGCTATCGCTTGTGATCTTTCCCTGTCCAAAAGCCCTGAAGTAATTGATGTCCATAGTTTCAAGAGTTTAATATGGAAAGTAGAATAATCAGAAAAAGTAGAATCCATCAGAAAAAGCTGAGCAACCGGGGACCCTTTTCAAACTGCTTTTTACTCTCTGCTGATACTTGTCTGTTCCCTGCAAATTCCAATGCAGGAGAAGTTTCATTGACTTGAAAGCCTTATTCAGCCTTATCTCTTGAATTAATATAGCTGGACTCTGATTCTTCCATGGAAGGAACTTTTCATACCATGATTTATTGTCAGCTCTACTCAGGATGGAAGGACTTCACTGTATCTCCTTTCCAGCTTGCAAGGTCACGTTGAACCTCACAATTACTGTCTCTCCTCTCTGTGATGGGCAGAGAGTGAGAGAGGAGTTAACCCATGGCGGGGATAAGATGAACTGGAAAATGGTGGGAAACAGCCTGAGAGAAGGATAAGGAACTTCCAAAAAATGTGTTTGCCAATAGTTAATAAGTCACTTGAGTAGGTAACCTTGCTAAGTTGAAACCCCTCAGGAGTGGAGAAAAATCCTGTAGGATGACTGTGGCTTTTGCTACTTTTACCATTTTCCAAAAAGATGTGACATTTTCCAAAATAAATATTTTCCTTTAACTGTTTTTATCATGTGCTATTACACACACAGAGCAGAAAGAATCAGTTCCCTTAAAGAGCCATGCACTAGAGAAGAGATCCAGCATGGCAATCCTCTGGAATTCAGCAGCACACAAACATGACCAGCAAAATGCCTTTTCAGTTTTAGTCATTTTCAGCAAATGTAGATAGCTCATCATTGCAGAAAGACCAAAGCATCCAAGGTTCTAAACCATGCTGGGTTTTATCTAGTACTTAAATAATTATTTAAATAATTCATCTTTAGTATCAAGTACTGCTAGGTGCTTTTATTCCCCCATAGAGAATCGAGTGGGCTTTCCCTTACTCTCCCCATTTCATGGACCTTTTTTCAACTAGAAAGTTCATCAAGTGGATCAAATTGTGACTCTGTTGAAGTCAGCTACAAATTATCATTGACTTTGAGAGGATTTCAAGTTTCAAAGATGATTACATGCATATATGTAATGTTATCCCTGAATTTCCTGTATCTCTATAGGACTAGGAGGAAGGTATAAACAGGTAGACTGATCTCCACATTTCTCAGATGGTCCTTCTTTAAAGATTATTATATCTTTGAATTTTTAACTTTGAAGTGCTTAGATTCAAGGCAGCAAATATGATTATTCTCTGGGAGACTTTAACCATCTTAAGATTTTTTTTTTCTTGAAGTGTTCTACTTATAGCAGTAAACTAATTATATGCAATTAGAACACAGCAAAAGTCTCAGAAAATGAGAAGCTGATAGAAAGCTACAAAATCATAATAAAATGAAAGCATAACTATTTTTGAATACAGGGTTCCATCTTTCAGGCTTAATCTTTTAAATCCTGCATTGTATAAAACAATTATATCATTTAACTTTGCCAAGTGAACATAAAAGAATATACATGTATATTCTAAATTAATTAACTGACAACTTTGTGTTTGCTTTTCATGAATATTTTAGTAAATAGCCTAAAATAATAAAAATTGCAGAAGCTGCAATGTTAATATCAAAGTTACAAAGTATTTACAAAAAAGCACTCATGAAAGCAAAGTCATATATATGAATATCTATTAAAATAAATTGTTTGTTTTTTCCCCATTGAAAGAGAAACATCTATAAGTATCTGAGGTTAAATCAGTCAGGTTACAAAGTAAGCAGAACTCAAGTGACCTCAGCATGTTTGAGTAAATTTTTAGAAAATCACTATTCTTGTGATTTTAAAATAAATTCTAACAGTTTCATCTGAGCTCAGCTGAGGTGCTAAATAATGGTATACATACTGTGTGAGACACCCAACTGGCCTAGTTAAGTGGCCAACATTGAAATCCTGAAAATTAATAAGGGTATTAATCCACAAGCCATATTCAAGCCATTCACTTAGCACCCAAAGCCTCATGATTTTGCTGTGCAAACACAAATATTGTCAGCCTCCCTCAAAAAACTACAAAATACTTTACCAACATTCACACAAGAGTAAAAAAAATTCCATTTGTATAGTTTCACTGATTTCAAAGAAGCAAAACTCATTTACTCACTCCTATCTCTACTCCATCACTCTGTATCAAATAATGATAGGAAAGGAACAGGAGAGGAGGAAATGACAGTAGCACCCATTAGTTTGGCTGGTCATTATTGTTTTCAACATTGCATTTACAACTAATACTGTTCCCTAAAGTTTCTACAACATCTAATTATAGAAACACAATTTTTATTTTCCCATTAAAGAAGAACCTTGGGAAACAAAACAAAGACCCTACTGTTGGCAGAGAATGTCTCTGCTGCTGCTCCCTCCTTGATGCAAGAGCTGGTATTGAAAAATGAAAACAGTAGCCTGGGGGCTGGGAACGTCATCTGTCTTCATTAACCACCATCTCCAGTGCTATGGACTCAGAGATAGCCTGAGGGGAAACAATGTGCCACAGAAAAATCTCCTCCAAATAAATCACATTTTTAAAGAAACAAGTCAAGCACTCAAACAAATGGCAGCCAGCTGCTAGTGTTAAAAAAAGAAATCCAGCCTTTACTTTTTATGTACATTTCCCTAAGCTTGTAATGGCAAATGATTGCCATTTGGAAGGAAAAAGAAACCAGCAACAGCCCTATTTGGCACCACCCTACATTATATCACAAATCAGACTTTCTGGGGACAGGTATATACTTCAATATTCTCATCCTAAATTTTAGACATGATAGGTGTGTGGATAAAAGGACCTGATACAAATCTTGGTACAGTGACTGTGTTTTTGCTGTCTCAATATTAGGTGTCCAACTCCACAAAGTGCCAAATCAAAGTCCTAATGCTTCTGCCTCGTCATGACACTGAACAAACCTCTAGGATCCCCTTAGATCAGTTCACTGATATTTCCACATTTGAGTGCCTGTGCTCTTTCTACACTTTGGAGGAGCCATGGTAAAGGCCAGAACACACCTGGACTAGAGCTCCTCTATTTATAGAAGTGTTGGCATGTTGCTCATGGTGAAAAATTATTATTCTTAGGACTTTCTGTTCCCTGGCATCCTGCAGGAGCATGGATTGCCTCAAACAACAAACACCTGTTGTCTCACAGACTGAGAAAAGAGTGAGCTGTGCTAAAAACCCAGCAGTGACTAATGCTGATTTTGTGGATTTTAGCTGATGTGACAGTCACCTCCATATGACTGTTAGAGTGCTCTGCACAGACACAGCACCTGCTCCCACGCCCAGCGTGACTGGGGGGTGCTGCCCACGGCCCTCACAGCTCACCCCCCTGCACTGCCAATGGGCTGGGAGCTATCACCACCTTCAGACACACAGCAAAGTCACCACTCTTGCTGCTCTAATTTGTCCCTTTGAAGTATCTGAAACGCCAAGAGCCAGCAGTTTCTTTTGCTGAATGCAGTCTCGGAGTTAATTTTTAAAATAAGACTGGCTCACCTTCCTTAGCTTAGTGCAATGAAAGAAGAACCTGACAAAAACACAGAATTTGGCAGGAAGAGGAAGTTTTTACTTTTGCAAAAGAATAGATGAGATTCTAAAATATCATTCTTTTTGCATCACAGACTCCAAATCGCCTAGATTAAACCAGGAATCTTACAGTGTGGCACTCCAGAAACAGCTATTGCTATAGCTTGCCAATGATTTCCAAGACGTACTTTTCTGTATGCATGCCTGGTTCTTTTGTAAATATTTTGTTTCTAAAACTAAGGAAGCTGTTCAGAGAAGGGGTATATTGATACAATTTGATCATATCTGTATTTATTTTACAAATAGAAGTATCTGCTAAATCTAATGTGAGCTGCTAACTGGGATCAGAAACAGGTTTGCCCTGGCAGTGGGGCTGCACAGAAGTGTTGGAAATGCCCAAGAACAGGATCAAGTCACAAATGATTAGAATTTATTTCAAAATTATATTTCATATTTTAATATAAGGTGGACTTGATATATAACCTTGTTTTGCAAATCATAGTTTTTCTTCGAGTTTTATTGCTATAAAATACTTATTTAAAATAAGTATGCACAGATATTTAAAGAAAATTCTTCCCAAGACCCAAGTACAACAAAACCCAGAATTTTTGTATGGAGTAGCCCCAATCATCATGCATGGTACTGAGGAGCCTGCATATTGCAGGCCATACTTGTTCTTCAGCTACAAATTGCTGCTGTGTTTAGAGCAAACTGGCACACCACGATCTCCCTCCCAGCCAAGCTGTGGGACGGGTGTGGGACTGGCTCTAAGTCAGCTTGGTGCTGCTTTCAGCTCTCCAGACTCAGAAAAAAGGCTCCGTGAGCTCAAAAGCTCAAAGTGTGCCATGGAAAGAAAAGAACAGACACGTGGCCTACCTTTAAAGGGTTAGAATTTCCCTGGAGACCTAAGAGCAGACTGAGAGAATTGCTTTAACCAAGAAAACCACTGATTTAGCAGTGTGAGTCTGATGATGACATTTAAAGGAAACACAAGGGAGGGTGTGTGCAAAAAAGGATGTGCTATGCCTTACTCCAAGCTCTCAGTTTCCAAAAGAGCTATTCAGTATTCATAAATCCCTCTTTTGAAGCCTACACACCTTTTTGGACAT
The DNA here is from genome assembly GCF_028769735.1 of Zonotrichia leucophrys gambelii. NCBI lineage: Eukaryota > Metazoa > Chordata > Aves > Passeriformes > Passerellidae > Zonotrichia > Zonotrichia leucophrys. The sequence goes on from NC_088183.1 coordinate 11,563,687, forward strand.
TCCAAGTTTCTCACTGCAAAAGAAAGTCTAGGGACTCCCACTCAAGCTCTGCCCAAACTGAATTTTAGCACAGACACTTTCATCACAAAAATAAGGCATCGTGTAAAATTTAATGTTCATGAAACTTTCTGCTGTGGGATAACTGAGATCTATCTATGGAAATATGGGGACATGTCATGCTTATGAAAGCACACCACAAACATCTAGAGAATAAATTAACTCCTAAAAAGTGAAGCAAACTGGAATAACACACTACTTGCTAGTTAATCACATGGTTAAAGAGTTCCAGCTTCAGACTGTCTAAATAAGTAGGACCAATGGCTGTGTCTGAATAGATGAACAGAAAACTGAGATATCTGGACAGGTCTCAGTATATCAAGTGACAAGTGAGAACTCAGTGTGTGGTGTCTTTATCACCCTCCACTGCTCTTTAAACTATACTGCCTTTTACACTATTCTACTACACTGTCTCTAAACTATTCCTTTACTTTAATTCTCTTACACTTTTACACTACATTTCTAAATAAAATGAGTAAAAGAAGGCATTTGATAGAAACCACACTGCACAGAATCCTTTTGCAAAGATCCTCTGAGTCAAAATTTGAAGCTTTATTTCTTCTGTATTGAAAACTGAGACAATGACCAGCCTGATTCAGGCCACTATTTATAAAATGGCTCAGCAGTGACTTTTAGACATTGAATGTTGTTTATTGTCATGCAGGAAGTTATCATGCAGCACACCTTGTCTTGACACTGCTTGTGGGAATTGAAAGATTTTGCTTGTCTCAGCTCCTTTCCAGTGGAATTCTATTATTTAAAGAACAGAAAAGCCTAAAGCCAGTTCTTCTGCAATTAGGACACCAGTTGAGAAAAGACACCATCACCTACAGGCTGCACTGGAAAGGATCTTATTTTACTTCCAGAATGCTAGATGCTGTTGGAACAGTCATCAACTGTTTTCTCTCAATTATACAGTTCTTAATGCAAAGTCTGGAGTGACATTTGCAGAAAATCACTTTCCTCCAAAATTATGCTGCAAGGGTCTGAGAATCAGTTGTACAAGTGCTTTGAAAATGGGGAGGTATAATTAATGTTTGATGAAGAGGAACATGACAAAGGGAGAACAAAGACACAAGCAAGTGGAAAAAGCAGACTAGAAAAAGGCTCTTTTCCCAAACAGAGAATAGAAGACCATAAAGTAAACTGTCCTAACAGGAAATCATAAAAAAAAAATTCCCCTTTTCATGCCACTCAGTAGAAGATACCAAGTTCATAGCATAAACTGGCAAATGAGAAGCACATAGTAATTAAGTATTGATGGAAGCATGTAATTAGTAGGTCCTACTATATATGATTAGTTTAGAAATCAAAATAAGTCATCTATTGCATCATTCTAGAATTTAAGTGACCCTTTTCATACTAGAATTGGACAAGTTAATTGTAGCAAACATTAGTTTAATTCATTCTTTAAAATTATTTTAACAGACTAATTAGTTGAACTGACTTCTAAGCTATGCAAATTTGCTCATTTAAAATTATTTAGTGAATGATTTATGCACCATAATTATCCTGGATAAAGGTAAATATTTAAGTTCATCATCTAGATACCTTGAACATATTGACTGTGTAAACAGAATGACACAAATGTACCCTGATTGTTGGAAGTGGCCTTCTTCTACAATTACTGAAGAGGAAGATTATATATTTTTCAAACTGAGATAATTAGATAAATGAATTCTACTCCAAGACCCTCTATTCATGAATGGAGACTGAAGAATGAAGAGCCTTTTTCTTTATAGACAGTAGGTATGAGATTTAACAAGTCATAAGACCTAAAATTTGGTATGAATAAACATCCAAGAAATGCACATTAGTTGTAACACACCTTTGTTCAATGCCAGAAAAATGATACTCCATGACTACCCTTTAACTCATTTCTGACTCAGATTGTCAAGAATGTTTTACCACCCCTTCTCAGAGACACAGAAGCATGGCTGCTGAGCAGCCACATACAAATGCAGTGCTCTAGTCTCCCTGGTCTGGATTTAGTCTCTTTCTCACCTTGTCCACTAATTTATTTATTTAAATATTAGACCATTAGAGATCCTGTTACACTGCTCTAGCTCAGTCAGTGCTTTGGATTTCAAAGAAGACTGAAAATAGAATTGGGCCTACTGTGATTTAGCTCAAAACCACCAGCTGTCTTCAAACTCTGACGTTAGGAACATATGCCATTTTTATTTATCACAGCCACCCTTCTGGAATATGTAAGAACCAAACATATGTACACATTTTGACCAGGAAACTAAAAACACTCATGGAAGAAGTTAGTGAACAGATTTGGCTTGTGTGAAACCTGCTTTTTACCTTGCAGTCCTCTCAGTATGCAAATTAGGTAATGATTATCTAAATAATGATATACATCACAGGATTCCAAAGGGTGGAGAAGCTCAATATAAAGCCATACACGGTTCTTTTGACAGCTTTCAGCAGAAAGACATCAGGTATGAGCAGGCTTATGATGGTGTCCATCTGTTAAATAGCCCCTCAGAGATTATCACAGCTGGATGTGAAACAGCAGTCACCAGGGAGCTCTTATTTACACCTGTGATTGAAGTGCCCAGCAGTAACATTGTGATAGAAAACTGCCTTTGCCATAACTGCCATCTGTTTCTTTGCCAAATGTAGTCCCACTGATTCAAATGGCCCTAAAACTCACCACACTTCTGTACAAAATATGAGTCTTTAGTCACAGCTTGTAGAAAGCACTTCATCATAATTCATTAGATTACAATAACTATTTATTTTAACAAGACGTGATTATTTCAAATTTGTTTCAAGGTGACTCTGCTCTAGGTTAAAAATAAATAAAGCAAAGAAACAGAAGAGAAGCCCCACAGTCTCTCCCTATCAACCTGCTCCAGGCTGTTGTACCCAGCCAGCCCATTCTTTTACTGGTGACAGCTTGAATTAAAACACGTTCTCCATGTTTGTGGAGAACATTTTGTCATCTTAAATTAAGATTCTGTTTTGTCCTCCTTACCCAGACCAGTGAGTAGAGACACACATTCAGCTGAAGTGAAAAAGCACTGGGATCTATATGACTGGAATCTAGAAGTCTTTATTATAAGCCAAATATTCGATTTAGTCCAGCCATCTTTTCATTGTGTAAATGCTCCCTGCATACAGATTTGACTTTGCAAAGAGAGCAGCTTTGCACACAAGTTCCTGCATGCTAATGCAGGCAGAGAGAGGATGCGTTTGTGAGCAGCTTAGGGTGGCACTCAGTGCTTCCAGAGACACTCCCTCAAAAGAAAAATGCTCCTCCTAATGGCATGCACCTGAAGAGTATTAGAACTCTTTTCCAGTATCTAAGTATGGATTTCACTGTAAAATAATCTGCAGAAGAAATGCGTGCTTGGCTCTGAAACATTCCAAATGTGATTGTCTCAGACAAAAGAGTACCAAAGCCTTTCAGTGACATGGTGAGACCATTCAAATTAGGAGACACAGAGCAGCAAATGCAGGAAATGTTTTCCATTTTCCTTTTCCAAAACATTTCTTTTTCCTCTTTTGTTTTTCCTCCCCCCGCCGCCCCCCCCCCCCCCATCCCCCCTTTGGTTTTTTTTTGTTTTTTTTTTTTTTTTTTTTTTTTTTTTTTTTTTTCTTCTTTCTGTTAGCTCCATTAGGAGGAGCTCTTGCAATATTTGGCCTGGATGGGATTCTGGTTTATCTAGTATCATCCAAATTGATCATCACACAGTAGGAAGGGACACACTGAGGTTTAAAATACAAAATACACTACAGGAAGTATGACTTCAACCATACAGCTTTCCCTAACATTACCAGAAGACAGCAGACTGGTCAGTAAAAAGCAAAAACCCAGTGCTAACATTTTTGTGTTTCAGGGCATATGCATACCTTCAGATATTCCCACAGCACATCAGCCTTAAAGCAGCATCACAGATCTATTCTATACTATTCTATAGATATCTAGTCTATCTATGTGTGCAAATTCTGGAAACATAGATAAATGCTAAATTATGAAATACAGGAACAGTCACTCATAAAGCACACCCTCAGCATGACAACAGTGAAAATAAATCTTCACAGAAAAGTAGCAAGACATTCTGGTATTTAAACAAATACTGTGGCACCGTGTGGTCTAATTTCTGGTACATTTGCTAACTGTTGTACTCCTTGATGGCACTGAATTGACAAAACTCAATGGACAACACTCTAAAGGTGGTTCTGAGAAAGGAAATAGAATTCATCCAGCTCCTACCACACAAAGATAAGGAACTAATGTGAAAACTCTGATTTTTGCACACACTAACCACAGCACACAGGATCTCTACATATTGATGGGTTGTGAGACAACATTCAGCTCCAGAACTGCTGATTTCAGCACTATGGACTTCAGCTGACTTAAATTGTTAAGTAACGGGTGCTGCTACCCTGGGTGTGTATTTCTACTTGTTTGACTGACACAGAATCTGACACCTCTTGAAGAAGGAAACAACCCACCCCTACAAAGTATTCAGCTGCTAAGCACCTACTGCATGTTGCTCCAGATGCAGAACTGTGTGTAAATCAAAGGAGAAAGATGGGAGATAGGAGATATGTAAATGTCCAATCACATGCTCAGATGCTATTAAACATATTATCAGAGCAGTGTAAACCTCTTCCTGAGTCCAATCTAAAAAATCTCTAGATGCAAGGGAACTTAAAGGTAAATTGATTTAATAATTTAACAGCAATTTTCATAAAAAATTCAGCTTTGGCTGTGCTTACATTCAATGGCATGGTGATTCTTTTTATGTAACTCCACTTGACAGAAATGAACCATTAGTTTCTTCAGGAAAATAACATTTATTGTACTTTTTGGAGAAAGGATACAGTGTGTCATAAATCCTTCTGTCTGATGAAAATATTTAATAAGGGGATGTTTCAGCTAGTGCTTGTTTTTTCCAAGTACCTAATTTGAAGAAGTTTACATTTTAAGTCTGCCAAAATAAGGATCAAGAATAAGGAAGAATAGTGTGAAATGTTTATTTGTCAGTTCTGGAAAGCATTATATAAGTCTACTCAAACCTTTTCTTTTTCTCTTCATCTTTTTTTCTTTTTTATCCAACCCTGATACTGTATCCAAGTCCATACAAAATTTTTAAGGCAACAGACAGTTTAATTTCAGTCTCAGGATGAGGATTCTCTTTCCACAACATAAATACTGAAACATGGACCTCAGCAAGATGAGCAGAATGCTGCATAAGTGGGGAAAACTGAGAGTTAAACTTGATTTAGCAGTTCAGTAGCCTTAATGTGAGGAGTTCCCATAGGTAATATCTCATTTATTTGCACAAGCTTTTTTTTGTTATAATTCTACAGAAAAGACTTCTAGTATTATCCTTATTTCTCTCTAATTGCAAAAGTATAATCTGATAAAGAAAGAACTGCCACCTGATGAATGGACAAACACCTAAAGCTACATTCTCCAGTCATTTTCTTCTCAGAAGTTATTGGCTTAGACATTGTACAATATCACCTTGGGATACATAAAATCCTCTCTGTGCAATGCAGAAAGGTCTCCTGTCCTTTATTCTTGCCAGCAGCCCCTCCACACCACCCCAATCTGATGTCTTGCACAGTTACTGGCAAAGATCTACAGGCTAAGCTAAGGAAGGAAAAATTACATCAAGTGTCTCTCAGCAGTTTTCACCCTCTTCAACCCCTGCCATCTGCTGTATTATACAAAACCTCCACAGAGCTCACAAATTTCAACGGTTTATTTCAAAAAGGAATGTGATGGAGGGAAAAATTTGTGTCAACAGCTTCTCCCAATCTCTGACTGTACTGTTCTTTTTTCTGATGGACATATGGGTATATAGTAAGAAAGTTGTGGGATTTTTCTTCTGTATTTACACCATTTTAAAAGCTATTTTAAGCACATTTCTTCATCTTCTGCAGACTAAAGGAAAAGGGATATTTACCTCAAGGAATTTGTAAAAACAGTCTGCAATACTGAAGGTTTAATTTCAAAGGCAAGGGTTTTCATAGTTTATCTCAAATACCTATAAACAACCCTGCAGAACACATACCAAAATTTGAAAAACAATACAACTAAATCCTTTCCAAAGAACAACAACTATTAGGCTAACAAGACCAAGAATAATTTAAACTCTAACACTCCTAGTTAATTTACTCCTGTTGGTTCAAAGCAAAGTTTTAATGCAGTTGTGCCATAAGGTTTTGTTACCTAATATAAGTAAATAACAATTTAGCAACCAACTGGAAATATTAAGACAATTCTTGTCTCAAAGAGCAAAGGTAGAGGTGGTTATAGACAATCCTCTGAAATATAATTTAAAAAATTAACATAAGTATGGATCATATTTCTGAGTGTGAAATGCTGGAAGACAAACTAAAACTGATATAATATTACTCTGCAAGTTCATCAGTAGCCACAGTATTTTAGAAAACCATGCTTGTTAATTTTCTGAAGTAAATTCAGAATATTTAGCCATGACAGCTTACTTCACAAAAGTTTTCATACCTCAGAGCTGCTCTGGGTAAAATTTAAAAATCAATAGAAGACAGATAAGTCTGTCATGACCATTCTATGAAAAAACTTGAAAAATCATGCAAACAAAATCTGAGCTTAGAGGCATGAGATGCCCAGAAAGGTCTGTCTGAAGTACTTGTGCAAATATGATCACAACCAACAATCAATAGAGCATTTCTTTGCTTGAACATGTGGATTAGAGTCTGACATCACAAGTGAAGGATGAGATGACTGATCTCTTGGTTCTGACTGAGTGCTTATGGAAAAGTTGACTGTAAAATGAAGATAGAGATAAGCAGCTTGTGTTTGATGTGAGAGGGAAGGAAAGGCACATCAATAAAGTTACAGGGTAAGGAAAAACATTTGTGAGGCAAATTACTTTTCACAGTGGTATTCTGGATAACCCCATGAAGTGTTTTAGGTCAACAGTAATGTAAATTACAGCAACTAGAGGCTTGAAGAAGGGATAGGAGAAAAGCCTTTCTGATTGTACAGATAAGAAAGCCTATCAAACAGGTCTTGGTTCATGATAATCATAACAACCTAGATGCAAATGCCTTGATAAAAGCCTGAACAAAACAGTGATGTGCAGGAGAAAAATCAAAGAGCTGCTGTCTTTGAGAAAGAAGACAGCAAAAGGAAAACATGTGTGTTTTTGTCTAAAGAGGAGAGAGAGTTGTGTGTGAGGACAAGTCAGAAAAACGTGTCATGATTTTCCATTGAACAGGTGGAATCATGTCACACTGTCATTCTAGAGGTGGGTTGAAACATCTGTGCTTGTAAATAAGAACCTCCATAAATCTGGCAGGAGGCTAGAAAATCAAATAGCAGAAGTTCTGGGAAATGTGAAAAAAATATTGAGGAAATGAGTGGCAGCAGACCAAAGATCAAGAAAAGACAATGACAAACAGCATAATGCATTTTTAGTATCTGGAAAACCAGAAACAAACAGAAATTTTTCTCTAACATTTCTTTACTAAAGGGATGCTTACTTATGCTGACTATGAGATAAGTTGCTTCTTACTGAGTGACTTAGTTTTTCCACACTCTTTAATTATTACTGAATGACTCTGATTCCAAGCCAGATCACCCAATTTCTACCAAAATCTAATTAAGACATTCACTTGACCTTCTTTTGTGACATTAAACATTTTATGCAGTGCTTTCACATGAAGCAGTGATGTGAAATGCATCATCAGTCCCTGTGTGAACATTCACAGTATCATTTATTCTTGTACATGTGTGTACAAGCTACTTAACACCTATATGAGATAAGCAGAACATACATGAGAAATACACAGAAACCTTCAAACTAATTATCTCAAACCATTTCACTAATCCTAAACATCTACAGGAAATAATTGTCTGATTATTCTATGAAGTGTTTGTCTTCAAGTAGAAGTGAAGGGACATGGCCAAAGGGACATACATTGCAAATTAAATAGGAACGGCAGTGGCAGGCCAGGCTTTCAAAAAAAAACCCTCCAAATCTGTTCACCCAAAGGGATATTCACAGAGGGTATTAACATATACTCATTTTTAGTGATTGCACATTCTTTTTAAAAACAAAAATCCCATATGACAACCTCAGCATTCAGTAGAAAGGTTTTGTTAGTCAAATTATGTGAGAACTCAAGAACCATTTTTCATGAAAGTCTACTAGAACAATTAATCCCTTGAAATATATTTTTACACCCTAAGAGTTTTTTAATTCCTTTAAAAACAATGTTGATAAATTCAATTGCCAAGTTAAGCTAAAATAAAAGAGAAACCATTAACACTTCCAGAAATTCTCATGAACAATTTAATGCCATTATAAAAAAATATGAAAACACAAAGAATACTTAAAACCACACGAAAACTTGAAATCTCTCAGCAATCCCTTTTGTTACAATCTTAGGGCGAGCCTATTTGAATTAGATTGCAAAATGCTGATCTCACTCTTAAACGTGAATACAAACTTCTTCAGACACTGAGATAGTTTTGCAAAAGGAATGTTCGGTGTTCTAGCAGCAAAATATAATCCTTTGTGAACCTAAAGGAGATGAACGGGATCAGATCAGGTGCAGCTGAGTTGCAGCTCCCTTGGCCACTACTATCCTCAGACAGCAGTGATGGATCAGTAGGAATTTGCTGACTCTGCCTCTATTATTGTGAATTTCCCTCATCCTAAACTTCACTCTGGCAGCAACACAAAGCTTTGGAAAGTGTAATTCCATGACACTGTGCACCTTGGAGACACAGATCCTACTGCAGAGGCCACAAAGGACCATATGGATCCAGAAAAAGAAATTAAGAGTGATACCAAAACCATGTGCAGAAAGCAGTCAAAAAGGAAAAAAGGTGCATTTCTACAAATTTTGAAGACAGCCATGATTAGCATTATATGGGAACTAAGTTTTCAATAACTATGGTTTCCAAATCTACATAATTTACAGAACTCCAAAATTACCTACTCATCAGAAGATATATTTTCTAAGTTTGCTTTTCTCTCAGATTTTCTCTAAAAGGATGGTCAGTTTGTGCTGTACAGAAAATTATTTAAGTTTTCTAAGTATATAAGTTATGATAGAGAAAAAGTTCATACATGTCCTTCAAGCATCCAACTTCAGAGATTGTGGCAGTGAAAAGGCTGGACTCTAAGCATGTCACACTCAAACAAGAGATACTCAAAAAGGAGTGAAATTATAGGAACAGAAGCAGGAAGGGTGTTGGTTTAAAGCAAATCTCGCCCATGGTGTTTACATTAAGAGTGACAGCAAAATTACAGAGTTGACTTCAACATTCATAAATTTGGGTGGCTTCAGGGTAGTCAGCATAACAGACACAGCACCAGTGCTAGACTGTTTACAGACATTAGAGTTCAAGGGATTCTTAAATCTCCAGCAAACTTGGGCTTTTTTCTGTAATTTTTTTAAGTAGAAGAAAAAGGATTTACAATATTATGCATCTCACCAAACCTGCAAAGGTTGATAAAACTAGAAGTCACTATTCTTATAGCCAGAACAAAAGCTATTTCAAACCAACCATGGAAAATAAATCACCTGTAAAATCAGAAGTAAAATTTTACTTACTTTGTGTTGAATTACGTCACAGTCAAGATAGCCACACTCCACAGAGTATCACCGCACAACTTCAAGCATCTTCCACAGAGAAATAACATCATGTTAGTTCAGAAGACTGCAAACGTTTGCCTTTTCTTGCTCTTCAGCCCAACCTTTTACCCCCTCCTGTTGATGCACGACACCTGTGTGCCCTCTGCTCCCTTTGCCAAATGCACCTGGGCTCTCATGGCTCATTGCTGTCAGTGCTGCTCACCTGTTCCTCACAGCTGGAGCCCCACTCCCAATCACCACAAACTATGCTGTTAAATCCCTGAAGAAACATTATAAGTCTAATTTTCATTGGTTTCTATGATATTTTTCTATTTCCCTTCTCTTTAGCAAAAGTGTTTGGCAATTCTGTTTTCAACCACAGGATAAGGAATTCTCCAACATGATTTTCCTTTCTAAGCATTCTTTGATTTACTATCTCAATGCTAAAGTTTAGCTGCTTTGGTCTTAAGCTTTTTAGTCTCAAGTTTAAAGAGAAAAGAACTTTAAATAATTTCAGAGGAAGATGTTTTCCATTATTACCCAACTGGACATTCATTCCTGAGCAAAGACTTGATATAAAAGAGCATCCTGACCTGAAAAGCTTCCATCTCCCAAGGGGAGGGACTCAGGGCATTTGGATATACTCTGAATGCCTCCATATGAAGTTGGAGGAGCAAAAGAAGTCACAGTATATTACAAACAGTAGAGAAAATAGAATTAAGAGATACTTTAAAGACTATTTCAAACACTTTTTCAAGTATTTTAACCCCTTTGCTGTGGTACCAGTCTTTTATAGACTCTGGTGCTTCCCCAAAGTGCCCACACCTGAGCCCACTTTGAGTGAGGGCACAATCAACCATCTGCAGGTGTGAGCTCCTGAATACAAACAGCTCCTTAGGAGACAGTCTCTGCCTTTCCCACAAGTGTTCATATAAACCAAACCTCTACAAGAATTAGTGTTGTTGCAAAAGACCAGAGGCTGGATTTTAAAGGTATTTAGGAGTCTGAACACAAATATACATTTAGTGCACTTTCCAAAGCACTTCCCCTCACGTGATGCATGATCACTTGAGCCATCAGCAAATTCAAGGACTGATATGCAGCTAATTGCAGAAAAGTGATACTAATTAAAGGTACTTTTCAGGAGCTTAGAAGAAAAACCAGCTCATATATATCTTATATTGACCTTATAATTCAATGAGAAGGAGGGAGCAATCTGTGGTATTGTTATTGAAGGCTTTTCAATGGACTCAAAGGCAGAAGAGAGTCCCCTCAAAGAAGAAAGTTATGCCCAATGTATTTGTGAACAGAATAAGATTTCTCTCTTCCATGTGTCTATCACAGCAATCATAACTAAACTTAATTTCTCCCATACAATTCATGACTGCACTGAACCTGCACTGAAATTGTAGAACACTGACATATAAATTTTCAAGACAAATTATTTTCTTCTTATAATACTTAATCATTTACCCCTCCTAAAATTTCTGTATTATTAAAGATTATTTATTAAATCAAATCCATATCCATAAAAATATATTTCTTGTTTCTCAGTCTTGTTGAACTTCTGGCTACCTTTGGATCATTTCTATGCTGTGGCAGGTAAAAATATTTTTTCCCCAAGTTTTTTCATTAAGTTCAGTGAATAATTACATCCAAATTAGCCTAGAGGAGCACTTATGCAACTTGTCTTATAAATATGTAGTATTTAATTAATAATTTTAAGTTTATGGTTATGTATTATGAGAATTATCCAGAAAATACAAGAAAAATTCCAAAGCATAAGCCAGTCACTGGAAAAAACCCAATTCATCAGCAAGTGACCTTTAATATCTAGTGATGATGGCCCCCAAAGGAAGCTAAATTTCACTTTAAAAGTTAAATAAAAATGAATTAAAATTTAAAGAATTGTCTCATTGCATGCATGGTTTTACTCTACCAAGAAGAACTTTTGCCAAAGGAATGAATGAATCAGGCAGACTCAGGAATCAAAATAATCTTTTGGATGTCTATTATTTAATAGCATGGAATGTTCTCTCATCAAGGTCACCTCACTGTTGTGTATCGTTGCTGAAGGGGAACATTAATCAAAATCACTGATGATGAATACTGCATCTTTAGATATTAATAAATGAAGCTAAATGCTTGTTAGATTTTCCAGAATTCAATCACAGCTTTAAATTAAATATTACACTAAATACCCCAAACTGGCAGAGTGCTTTTCTAAGACCAGTACTAGAATACAAATTAAACTGAATGGTACATTAATATATTAGTCTGAGCTGATTTTTTTAAACTTATTTTTCTTCATTCATTTGAATAACTTTGTTTTAATATTTTTCCCTTTTATATGATAGACAGATCAGCATTATCAGTGTGTCCCAAAAATCACATATCTAAGGAAGGGTATGTGCCTGTTAACCTTGGGCACATTACTGTCCCACAGGATGTGATATTGCTATGGAACACCCTACAATTTCCATTAATGCCCCTGCCCTTAGAAAAATAATTTTAGAGCCAGCTCATTTTTCCCTCTTATCTTTTTCTATTAAAGTCAAGGTTGCAGGATTCTTCTGGTTACTTGTATTTTTCTATCAAGATATGAAATATTCAATGGAGCTCATCAAATTCAACTATTCGACTTTTCATTTGGTTCTCAATTGTGCTAAGTAAGGATTTAATTTTCTAGAGCATAAGCAGGTTTCTTACCCTTGCTGCCACATGTGCAAGGCCAACAGGAGTCCCAGGGAATGACAACCCCACTGAAATAAATAACAGGCTCTAAAATAAATAAACCACCACAGGTGAATATTCAGAGCTTGTCTCTGTTGTCACTAACAGTGTGCAGCATCTCTCCTCTATGCTGCTTCCCTCCAGTGTCACTGTTTAAATTCAGAGCAAGGAGCTGACAGTCAGGATATCAGTTTATTCCTTGAGGAGCCTGATCTCCACTACATCCTCTGCTATTGAGTTGCTGGTGATGAAGGCAACACACAGGCATCAAAACCCAGTCTGTTGTCTAGTTCCTATTGATTTCAACAGATTAATAGACTACCAGATGATGGTATCTCCATTAATATGGATTTACACTTAAAAATATCCCATTTTTCCTGTGAAAGACAGTACATCCCATCCAGACACACAATTTATTAGAATTCTGGAGCCCCAGTGAATGTTGCAGATAGTTAGTTTCTCAGTTCTTTATTTTTTTTCCATATTCCATTAGTACTTGGGACCAAGGGTCAAATCTTAATCTCAAATCCAAAACAATGAATAACAAAAGACAAGTTCTGCCTTAACAGGAAGATAGCATGCTCTGAAATGCCTTTACTAGGCTTTAAGAGCTTGAAGTGCCTCAAATTTTTAGATTTCCTAAGTAACTTCAAGTGCATCACTGTTCATTTAGGTTATTATGCAATGATATAAAAATAGGGTTTATTTCTAATTTCCCTTCCTCCCCAGCTCTAAATAATGGCTCTAAATCAATCAGGTTCACCTTCCTCATTAATGTGGCTTATCTCTTATCCCTTGACTATTCAGCCTTCCTTTTTATTTTCTTGGCTGCTTTTTTTTAATCCTGATAATACAATTTTAGTATTTTCTTTTTCCCCCGCTCTTCTTCTTCTTAATGAGAAAAAGAATTATTATTTACCCAGTGGAATCCTAAAGCAAACAGTTAATAGAAACTGTCTGCAATTTAAAGACCATTACCAAAAGCTACATTTGCCTTCCTTGTACATCACCTCCCAAGCTCCAGCAAGAAGATCATGTGAGTGCAGTACAGCTGGGAAAGTTATTCAGGCAACAAGGACATTGCAGAGAGAGAGAAAAATTATGTAGGGTATGATGAAGTTACACTTTCTGTAGCTGGACTCACCTCAGAGCATTGTGAAAATAATTCCTATTTCTGTTTCAAACCCTCCAGTTGAAGGAATACAATACCTCAGGGTATTCAGGTAGAATGCTTCACTCATTTATTACTGTAGAGTGGGATTTTTAAGAAAGAACTTGTGAGTAAACTCTGAAGCAATTAAAGTTAAGGAGTTTTGCCAGTTCTGCCACAGCTGTACACAAATCTTCAAAGCATATCCATAGTCCAGGATTTCAAATCTCAGCTACGTAAAATTTCCAAACAGCCACCTTTTACTACACCATTGTGTCACACCTCTGGTGTCTGTAGAATAGTGCTGGTCCCATACTTAGGAATTAAAACAAACACTTTCAACAACAAGAGCTGTGAAATTAGGAAAAAAAAAGGAGGAAGTTGGCAGAAGGGAAAAGTAAGGTCAGTTGTCAGATAAAGCCTCTTTGTCCCCTCCATGGTCCTCTGGACACTGTAACTGTCCTTGCAAATAACAATGTTTTCCTTACTGAACTGCAAATGTGGGATCTTGTCAGTACACACTGAATGATGTGCTGTTGAATTCTGTACCAGCTGGTCCAGCTCAAGTCTTCTCCATACTCAGCCAGACATCTCCCAATGACTCAAAACTGGAAAGCCATTGTGCATTTAAGGAATCCTGAGCTGTCATCTAGAAGAAGCTCAAATTACCCCCATGAATTCCTGCCTGAGGACAGGGCAAAGCAAGAAGAACATCTCTAATTTCTTCATTTCCTCACCCACTCCACAGGAAGAAAAAGAGAAGGACAGAAAAACCACATGTTGTTCCTAAATTACAATTTGATAGAAATGAATCAATTTCATTGTCAATAAATTATCTGAGCCCTCAGATAAGTCACTGACCATCTGGCAGCTGGCAACGTAATAACTCATGAAACTACTTTGGGGAAGCTGCGGATGGAAATATGACATCCTTGATTTCTTTTGCTTTTAACTGACACATAAAACTGAACATCTTACAAATTCCGTCACAACAAATGTAACAGCTCCCATCTTCTTCACCATCTTAAATTCATTTTTTAAATAGTACTTTTCAGCAATCCACAGTGACATGCTGTAGGTGGGCTAGTGGCTCAGAATAACTTTTACATACCTTCTGATTTCATGAAGCATTTGGAATAGAAGCCTGTAGGAGGGAAAACCCTTTGCTGATACATTATTTGCAGGTCATGATGTATATGCCCCTATATAATTGCAAGATGACAATGTTAACATTGCTAAAATTAGGTATAACATTTAGGAAAAAAAATATGTATAAGCAGTTTAGCAGTTTCAGCTTTCCAGAATATCATGTGCTTGGCAGTTGATACCAAGAATACAGCAGATAATTTTAAACATAATCTAAAATTGAAATTGAGCTACAAAAAGAACAATCAAGTAACAGACTGCTGCAGACATTTGAACAATAATACTATGTTTTCAGCCAACAGAACAGAATTTTTAATATGTATATGTTTCTCCAATTTTTAAAAGAACTGATGAAATCAGATATTGACTAGTCAGTTCTGAAGACACAGACATAATAAAGCACTTAGAACAGATAGAAATTTTCTCTGATGAGTGTGACAGTACTTGTCATTTTAGAAATTCCTTCCATAATTTTTGGACTTTTCCAAAAGCTTGTGTTGAATTACATTACTAAAAATAAAATTAAATAGACTTTAAGGCAAAATCAACAGAGGCTGAGTAAGCAACAGAAATACAAACATATTGTAATTGAAATGTATAAACAGCAGTAAAAATATTCAGACTAATGCATAATTCAGGATTATGTGATGTAAAAGCAAAATCTCACTGATAAATTGAACACATCACTTGTTTTCTTAAATCCATCAAATTTTATGTATTTACAGCCTGAGAGACATTTTTTTCACTTGTTACTCAGGCTGTGTGTAAATTTGTGCAAGGCTTTGACTGGGTAAAGCTGGAATTGCTCGTGGCTGTGCTGGGCTAGGACTGCCCCACTCCCAGCCCTGGGGGATGCAGGGGCCGATGGGCTGGGAGCTCTCTGCCCAATTGCTGCAGGTACTGGGAGCTGGTTCTGCTGTCACGGTCACAGCTGCCTTTGTAAATGCTCCTGTAGGATGTGACTGGTGTGCCACACATGGAGAAAAGCGGCAACAAATATCAAAGTCAAATTCCTGCTAGGGCAACCAAGGCCAGGATTTTCCTCCATGTGTTCCTGTGTGAGGTTTCTTAGTAGAAATTTGAATTGAGAATTTGAATAAATAATTTTTATTGTTTTAGTTATTTGAATTTTATTACTTTATTTATTTTATTTGAATAAATAAATTTTTAAAGAAATCTTTATAAAACCAGAAATTCCAGCCTTTCCAGCAAAGCACCATACAAAACATAGAATATAGCGCTCAAATAATATAAAATGGAAACAGATGAAGCTGTTCTCTGTTCTCTGCTAATAAAATAAATGTCTGGTTTCCTTCCTTCTATGATTAAATCTTACCTGTCAAATTAATAAAGAGAATTTATCATTATAGCAGCTACAGCTGTTTATTTGCAGAGACTAAAATTCAATTCTCTTGCATCAGAGGAAAACAAATAAATTTGTGCTTGAAATGTCCTTCAGAGTCTGAGTTGCTGCTATTTCTCACACATGCCTGTTACTAAGAGGGTTTAGAGACCATATATTTTGTGTTTAATTAAAATTCATAATATAAAGATGTATTAGAGGGGGCATAATATCAATTGCCTCTTATGTTTTCTTAGAGATCTTCAATCAGGATTGAACAAGAGGGGTAACAAGATACTTTTGTTACACTGAATGGCATTTAATTTAGTGTGAAAAACATCTGAGACCTGAGTGAAAAGAGTAATGCTACTGGTTGCTCACATGAGGCTTTTAGAAAAAATTTTTTAAAATTTAGATACAACCTGATATCACAATGATGGCTGATAACTCCAAAAGGAACCAATACCACCAACTTTCTCAGCATATTCACCTTAATTTTCTTCTGGTCTGAATTGAAAAAATAACTATTCTCAGTTATTGTCAGAATTGCTTCTGTGAACAAAGTAATTCCTCCCTAGGAAATAAAACCAGAGGGAAATACACACTACAAGTGATGGAAACATCCTCTTAGCGGGTAAAGAAGGAAGTAAAACTCCAGACTAATTTTCTTACACCTGGCATAGATGTGCCAAGTGCAGAGTATTACGTCTTGATTTGAAAGCTTCATGGAAAAAAGAAAATTACATGCTTGTTGTGAAGAAGAGCTCATTTAATCATCAAAATTACTTTTAAGTGTCACTTAATAATGCAACCAAACTGACAGAGGAAGTGGTGATTTGATTATAAGTGGCAAACCTGCATACAGTAACTCCTGTCATGATGTCACCGTGGTATTAATAGGATCCAGCTTGGTTTTGACCTTAAGGGAGAGCCAGTGTGATCCTGTGCACAGGAGGAAAACTCAAATGGTGAACAAAGATTTCTGTGGCATTTATTAGCCTAATCTGATTGAAATTCCTGCTATTTAATTTATCTCTACTGCAACAAGACTCAGAACTGAGAACAGAATTGGCACATGTAGTTCAAAAATATATAATGAACTGAATATTCCTTCTGAGATCTTACAATATACTTTGAAAAAACACAGAAACACATGTGATCTTTAACTGTCTTTACAGAGAGGGAAATGAGAGATACAAAGCTGGTGGCAGAAGAGATAACCCAAATTATCTCCCTACTTGTAAATCCTTCTCCATCTTTTGTTATAAAAGTACACCATCCTTATTTCCATTGATTAATATAATAAACTGGTAGTTACCAGATTCTTTTGTAGGAGGTAAATGTAGTTATATTAATTTTTCTAGTTTTATCTGGTTTAGAATGGGGATTAGAAGCAAAGAACCTGATGACAACACTACAGATCTGTTCTTCCTTAGTTCTTCCTTATTTAAAAGAATATTCCACAATCAGTAACATAACACAGGGGAAATGGTGAGAATCTTTCTCTCTGTACCCCACAATGTGCTGGACAGAGGGATTTTGTAGGTGTCATAGGTTGGGGTCCTTGAAATCCTCTTTTTAATTTTTTAAAAAATTTTTATTTCCCTTTTTTTGCCCCAAGAAAACAGAAGATTCTTCCCTATGCTTTTGGCAATTTGTGAATTGCTATTGCTTCAAGTGTTGGATAATTTAAAAAAAAAAAAAGAAACATTTGGGTTATATGAAGGTTTGCACTAATTCATATTTCCTTTTCTGTTAAATAGCTAAACTGAAACCATCACTTTTTATGCAGTTCTAATAAAAAGCCTGTATACAAAAGTGTTCTCCATTCATTGCTGAGAAAAAGTGATGTTTAAAAAACCATAAGCATAATGTGATAGTAGGATAGATGAACAAGGAAAAAAAGTACTGTAAATTATTCAACATATGAGTGTTTTACATCAATTCACATGTTCGCTTGTACTCATTGTGAATATTTCATGTTAATATTGATTTAGATTTGGCTCATAAATTATTCTGATGCCTAAAATCCTAGCAGTAGGTAGGAATATTTTTTCTTGAAGCATATGACTTGTCATGAAAATTTCTGGAGCAAATTTCTCTTCCCATTCACAAAAAAGTTTATCACCAGTTTATTCACATTACTAATTTTTTTAAATTGTGATTTAGTGTATTTTGAAATGTTTTGAAACTCTCCATTCTTACCCTCCTGCACAGAATCTGCCATTGGCATTGTAATTGCTAATGGAGTTCATGTGAGAATGGAAGTAATCATGGGAAAAAATTGTGTTATTGCTAAGTTCCATTACAATTGTCCAAAATGAAAAATCCTTGCAGTTAATTCACATCTCCCTTGTTTTCATTACTGAAAATAACTATACAAAATAGCAGAAAATAAGCTTTTTCTAACAAACTTGAATTATTACAAAGGGAAATAGAAAATATGAGTGAAAATAAAACTAAAATGCAAGTAGGAATTCAAAAGCACCTAGAGAAGAAGAATGTAACTGGTGTTACATTGATATTGATATCCAACACTATGCAAAGACTCAATACATCAGTCTCATTTTTCTTGCTGCTGTGGCCTGATCATCAAACAATGGATACAGAGCTGTGCATATTTGTTGTCACTGTGTTACAAACCCTTTAACCATGACTGGAAAAAAGAAAGGAGTTGATTTGGCACAAGAGAGATTCGTGACTCCAGCAGCTGTGTGATGGATTTGCACAGAGCAAAAAGTTTTAAAAGTTTCTAGAACCACAGGAACCAAATATGCTCAGGACTGAAAACTTTCATAGCGTGCTTTTTACCCAGCTTTATTTCACCAGTTTTCTTGCAATGCCTGTCCAATCAAAGAAAATAAACTTAACTAAAACTAAAGAATAGAGTGTATGGTTCCTAAACTATAAGACAGTTTATAAAAGAACTTTGAATATTATTTTAATAATATGATATGGATGGTCTATGACAGTGAGTCACTCCTCTCAAAAAGAAAAGCACACTACAATAACTAACAAAATTCAGATGGTGGATGACAACTGACAGTTAAAGCCCTTTTTCTGCTCAGACCCACTGCTGGATCAATAATATAAAAGTAGATTCTTCACCTTGCCTTAAGGCTTGTTTATTGTTTTCCACAAGTGTTTTCCTCCCTCTGATAGGATTAACATATATTGCAGGCTCAGCAGAGCCTGAACAAAGTTTATGGGAACATTTAAATCAAAACCAGTTATATTTAACAGATAGTGTTGTTTTGTTCAATTGCTATGGGAAAAATATTGACTGTCTCTTGACTAGAGGTTTTTTCCCCTACCCCTAGCCTAGAGAGGAATTATTTTGCAACAAATTAGAATTGGTCTCCCTGTAAATAAGTCATTACCATTATTATGGCCTTCTTGGAGGGGAGCACATGTTAATAAAAGAATAATTGAAAATATATATATTTGTTTTAATTATATTTCTACTCTTAGTGTTAAAAAAAAATCAACAATAAAATGAAATAAATATGGCACACAGCTAAAAAATCAAGCCAGATGTGAAAATACATTTAAATCATACAACAATTTATTATGGTCAAATTTGTTTATAGATTTATCTAGCATTTGATTAAATTTGATCACTCTGAGACATCACTGATAAAGAAGAGGTATTGAAATGCTACAGTAAAGTATTTTCTAACAAAGAGAAGCTTTCCAAAAAGCTGCAAAGAATAAAAAACCTTTGGTTGAGGTTACGTAGTGAGAGATGTATTTCAAAAGGTTCATTTCCTAAGTTCTTTCTTCATATGATGCCTCTGATGGAATATAAGTCCCCTAAAAATTTATTTTTACTTTTTTTTCCTGGTATAGACGAAGCTTCTAAAAGAAGAGATGGTTTCTTCAGGCAGCAAGAAATGTTAATGATGAGCCTCATTCACAGCACTCATTAAAATAATCTTATCTTAAGAAATTATATAATTTTATTACCCATTTTCTATTTGAAAATACTTCTTGGAAATATATAATAAGAGAGTGATATTAAACATAATTCAAAAACAAAATGTAAAATGACACAAATAAATAATTTATGCATTCATTCTCATTGCACAGATGAATAGAGCTGCTCACAGAAGAACTTTGATTCCCATGACATTCTGACTATCATTGCAAATGACAAATTCTTGGAAAGGCAAAGACATCAAAAGGTAAAGGAAAATGACTTGTTATAATGTAGGAGAGCATTACTTTGTTCAAAGCCATGAATATAATGACACTATCTGACTTTGATATGAAATAGGTACACTCATAAAGAGGTTTATGGCTAAATTCTGACCAGCTATTCGGGTGTTATCTAACTGGAAAGATGCATTGTGGCCAAACTCAATGGTTCAGTGAAATGTGTTCAATAGTTGCATTAAAATTTGCTTTACACAGGAGTAGACAGATGTCTTAAATTAATAAGTAGAAAAAGTTTCTTAGCTAATAAATTAGTGAAGAACATTTGACTTCAGTACCAAGTTTACCATCTAAAGATGTAACTTATAATGTGTTTGGACCTTAAAGGATTTACTAAAATGCTCAACCATTGGTAGGTATGTGCTTATCATAGAATTATTTTTTTTTTAAATTTTACCCATTCTTTGTCGTCTGTTCTTAATTATATCTTCTGTTTATTTTGTCAGACTCATAAAAGAATTCAAGGACCTTGAAGGAGCTTTGATTTTAGGTGGAGGCACCTGTGTTTTTGACTCTGACAGCAGTCATTCTGCTCCTGTGTGACTGGGATGGGGCCCAGCTGCTGTCAGCTGGAGATTTCTGATGTTTCTGGTTCTGCCTTTGCTCCCAGGGCTGCCCAGGCTGCCCCTGCTCCTCCTCAGCATCACCAGGAGCAGCACCTTGGTCCTGCTCCCAGTCTCATCCTGGCTAATCACACTGCTGAGTGACTTTGGAAGGATGTTTTGACAATCTCAGATATGGCTGATTTCTTCTCTGACATTAAAATACTCCAGTTTTAAAAATTCATTTCTGCTACAGGTTCAAGGCCTCTTGTACCTAAATAAATTAAAATCCACATTTTATTCTTCCAAAGATCATATCCTAACCTGTTGTCTAAATGCTGAGTACTTCAAAATACCTCAGGGTTTTGGATTGCTACTTTCTCAGCAATGATGGGATGATTAATCACTCTCCCAGATCAGAAACACTGCATTTCTGTGATTCTCTTGTACACTTTGAGATATGACCTACATTCTTTAATCTTATATATGAACTGTTGCGTTCTAATATATGTTCTAATATGACAATTTAACAATCCCCTGAGGAGGTAACCAGGTTCCACATACTCACACAGAAACATAAAAAGCTTTTGTCTCATCCCAGCCAGTATGTTGAACAACCTTTCTCTGTAAAAAAATAAAATATGCATGTGAGTCTACTCTGGTTTTCTTTTCACACAGTAAAAAAAGAAATGCTGCCAGAATTCACCTGGAAGTTTCTTGGCAATGTTACAAAAGTTTGGGTAGTAACTGAGCTCCTAAATAAAGAGTCAGGCATTGGAGAAGTCACACATTAAGTGTGGTAGACAGCTTCAAGCTAGAAACTGCAGACACTCCTTTGAAGACACATTGTGGCAGAGTGTCTCTGAAGAATATTATTGTGCACTTAATTTGCAAATCAGCTGTGCAGATCTGATCACAGAAAACAATAAATGTTTCCTTTCAAAGAAATAAAAAAACCTTAAAAAACCACAGAGATACTCATAAATGTTGTAGGTATCCTTACAATTCCAATTTAACCAATTAACCAGTTTAATGTTGAAAGTTGTACTGTTTAGCAGTGTGGTTTTCAGTTTTCATATCCATACAATACAGAGAGAGTATCAACAGAAAACTTCTACTATTAAAAAGGTTGGTATTTACCTTTTTTAGTTTCCCTCCTACCACTTTATGTAATATAAAATCTAAAAATGCTAACTTAGGCCATCTGTTCTTATTCCTATTTCCAGCCCACTCCTTTTTTTTTTTTTTTTTTCTGTTTCATTCCCCTAGTTAAACTGATTTTAGCAGCACTGGAGCTCATCCTGTGACATTTTGCTACAGGGAAAATCCATGTTTATTTCCATACAATTTAATAGACCAAATCAAACAATGAATATGCAAATTCCAAAAATAGCAAGATTTTTGAAAAATAGCTGTGAGAAAAGAGGAAAATATTGGCTTATAAAAACAGAACAAAATGTTAGCGAGCAGTTGTAATGGATGTTACAACATAGAACAAAAGGAGTATGATTAGGCTCTAGACCATACAAAGGAATATGAGTCATTGCCCAGATCAATAAATAGAATAGAGAAAATATGGTTTAGTTGCACTAAAAAAAGTTAGAGAAATGCACTAGAACTCTGTGAAGTTTTACATATTAATAGTTTATTCACTGCCAAAAGGAGAACAGAAGTGACGAGATGTATTTGCATATGTGGATGGCATTGAAAGCAAGAAAAGGGAGAATTCTCTCAACATTTTGCTTCCCATGTTGGTGAGAAGGATGAGAAAAAGTGGCAAAACACATGGCATCACCTTGGCTGGCATTACCTTTGGGATCCTGATGCCAGGAATTCCCCAGCTGATTAAGCAAATTTCTGCCCATATTCTGAAGAAATGCAAAAGAACCAGGGCTGGGAATATGATCTGACAGAACCCATCTGAAATTTCAGTTAAACCATCCATAAACAAAATGAAAGAAGTAACTAAGCAAATGTTGTAGTGCACAAATAACTTCGGGCAGTCATTTGCCTGTTTAAAAGAGCCTAATTTATTTGTTTCCCAGGATTTCCTTTCACAGATGCTGCAGAGATTTTTTCCCCTCCTTCTTTCTGCAGAATTGTCACTGCAATGTCCATTAGGAAGGATTATTTTGAGAAACAGTCTCCCCATCTGTTGTCTCTTTTAAATTCTGTTAAGTAGTATTTTGCTTCCCTGGAAAAAAACCTGTCCACATATCCCATTCCTGCTGTTCAGCAGCAGCAGCAGCCTGGAATGAACACCTGGGAAGTGCAATTCAGTGGAGCAGGTTCAAAGAACAGCATTTGTTTAACAGAAGGTAAGGGTGGTTTTACATCATGGAACATGATGCTCTTAAACCCAAAGAGTGCACTGAACCCTGAGCCTGCAATCCTTCCACACCCCAACCATGCACAACCATGGGGTAGGTGGGTGGTATTTTCAGGGTCTCCCATCGTGGGGAGGAAAGATGAATCTGACTCCATCTTATTAGAAGATTATTATATTACATTACATTACATTATATTATATTATGCTATACTAAAGAATAGAGAAAGGACACTTACAGAAGTCTTAACAAGATACTTACGAAAAACTCGTGACTCTCTCTTCAGAGTCTGACACAGCCTGGCTGAGATTGATCATTAAGTCAAAACAATTCACGTTAGATAAACAATCTCCAACCACATTCCAAAGCAGCAAAACACAGGAGAAGCAAATGAGATAATATTGCTTTCCTTTTTGTCTGAGGCTTCTCAGCTTCCCAGGAGAAGAATTCTAAGCAAAGAGGATTTTTTAGAAAATATGACAGTGACAGTAGGTGCATCCTTCCCTTCCTGGGTATTTCAAAGCTAAACTCTTTGCAGTGGAGTGAGCTCATCTACTTCAAGATGGCCAGTAGGATTATCACCTTTAAAACAAGTTCCATGACCAGTAGAATAATCAGCTTTAAACAAGTTAAAATTTCTGAATTTTTGATTTCCCATATCTCTGAGGAGGAGGTCTGTGCAATTTCAGTTTTGATTCTAAACGTGTAATATTCACCACACCTCTCTGTATTCCCATAAGCTGTAACACAGACCCTGGTGAATAGCACATAAAGAAATGTTGTGCTTGTGATCATGCAAACTTGTTAATTCAGAGGCATAAAAAGCTGATTCCATTTTCTTTCTCAGGATTGCTATGAAACAATACAAAATTTAGTTAAGTAGTATCTCTTAAAACCCCAACCAATTTAATCTCCATTTGACTTCTGGCTCAAATGATGGTGCAGGTGCCACTGCAAACTTCAGGCAGAAAAGCAGCAGGTTAATCTCTATTTCTGGATTCACCCTGACATTCACTGCTGTTGACATCATCTGACAAAGATCAAAGTGTGCAGTCCATTACTTTCTTGGCTTGTTCTTTGGGAGAAATACGAAACATTAAATCAATACTTGCCGAATGGAAAAAGATCAAAAGTTTCAGTAAAATAAATCTCGGTTTACAGCTCCTGAGACACTGTTCTAAATAAAGACGAATGTGTAACATCTAACCAATAATTAAAAAGCACTCAAAAGCCTCCTTTGAATGGTCTCTTATGCATCAATTCACTTGTGGATTCACTGCTGTGTTAGAAAGGACACTTCATTTTCAATGGATACATTTTTGGATTCTCCTAATTTCATTGCTACCTGGTTCAATGTATCTGACGGTGACAATAGATATAGAAATATTCAAAATGAAGCTTTCTCATAGTATTTGATTTAATAAAATTTTTCTTAATTTGCTTTGTTATTAATATACACATTGATATTTAGTTTAGTCCAAGCCCCTGAAATGGTAGCACACACATAATTTCAAACTAGACAACGCTGCCTCATGGTGATTATCACATGATCAACTCTAATAATAGCACAATTGTTTAATAATTATCATTGCAATGATAATATGCAACCTCACCTGATTATGCATTACAATGTTTTATACGTTAAAACTTCTTTGAACATTTTTTAGTTATTTTTGCTTCAAAATGCAGTTTAATTTACTGAAGTGCTAATGGGATTGTATTGAAACATGAGCATAGCACTGTATGGTCTCATTAGTTGTAACAGCCCCTCTGATAATAAAGCCTTTAGTGTAAAAGAGCCAGAAAGCAAAGTGAGCACCCTTTGAAAAGAAAGGTATTTAAGAATAATTATGATAAATAATTTTTCCATGAGAAGATGTACAAACATTCAAAGCAGGCACAAATAACTTAACTAAAACATACTCCTGGGAAGCTCCCAGTGATGGTACTTTACAGTAATTTTTTAATTTTAATTTTTTAGTTTAAAAGGAAAATTAACATAGTGGTTATCCCTCTATTTTAGCTAGAGCCTTTAGATTATGCATTTTGTTGTTTATAAAATGGGGCACTAAGGAAGCTGGATGCAGCCCCTTCAAGTCTGTGGATGACAGCAGCAAGGGCATGGTGTCAATGTGCTGGTGAGTAGGGCTGCCATCCAGAGAGGCTGCATTTGGCTGAAGGAATAAAATGAAACTCAGTAAGAATAGCTACAAAACATTGCAATGGGATAATAGAATAATTGCTCCCCAAATAGTGCTGGGGACTGACTGGCAGGGAAACAGGAGTCATGGCAGGGATGAAGACAAACCTGAGGAGGTCATCACACACCTTTACCTGGCCTTCATCAGACCACATCTGGACCATTGTGTCCTTCTTGGGGACTTCAAGACAAGAAATTGTACAGTTATTCAACTGCTAAACATGAGTGAGCCCCCAGAGGACCACGGAAGGGGCTGCACATGGAGCATCTCCCTGGGGTCAGGAGAGGGTCAGGAGGCAGTGCAAGAGATAAGGGTTGTTACCAAAGGGGGGAGAAAAACTGATTCACTGTCAGCACAATTAATGGTTAGAATTAATTGCACAGAGAGGCTGTGAAATCTCTAACCTGGATGCTTTTCTAGCATCAAGGTTAGAGATTTCTAGCATCAACCTGAACAGCAAGGTCTGGTTTAAATTCAATCAGCACTGACAGCACTTTTGAGTAGGATGAGGGATATCATGCCGGCCCTTCCTGCCTGTCTGATTCCCTGTGTACATCCCAACCCAGAACTCAAGCCTCTGCCTGGTGATGTTACATTTTTCTATGGCAGAGATTTTGTGTTCTCTGTCCCAGTTCTGAGAGCTTTATAGTACTGAAAAGAGTCAAATACTAAATTCCTACAATTTCTATACTTGCTGTCACTTTATGGTCTCAGAGCAGTCTCTGAAGCCTTATTTCATCTGAAAAAGTAAACTGTGGTAACCAGTTAGGGGCAGAGAAGGGAGTATAACCCTTCACAGTTTCTTTCAAAATGAGCTTGACTTATTAAGTGGAATATTTGGAACTACATCACTTCAGCACTTTTCCCTTGATGTGTCACTGCTTATATTAGGAAATTTATATTTTGGGGCAATAGGATTCTTGAAAGCTTAAAACCATAGAGAGACATTGCAGCAGAAATCTGTTAACATAGGTAAAAGCTAGGATCTGGTCTGCAACTGAGATCATCACAGAATCTACATTTCAGAGGAGAAGGGATGATTCAGGTTCATTTTGTTGTCATGAGTATATGGGCCACGTCACTTAGAGATGCAAAAGAATCCACTCCATATGCAAGCAGGAAAGAAGAATAAAAGACTTGTCTCTTGTAGTCCAAGCAGTTTGAAGAGATTTTCAATGCAGTTACTGTTCTGAGTATGTTGTAAGTTATACAAGATCAAATAACAGGAAAAGTAACAGGGTTCAAGTCCTTCTTAGGAATATTTTCCTGGAAGTCACTGTTTAGTGGTGAACTTTCATGTCACAAAACTGAACTTAAGAGACAGAGATGGAAAGTGACAATGAACTTCATATACCATCCTTGGAAATCACTTTTTTTCCTTCCATTTTCTTTTGATCCTGCAAGAAATATACTTTTTTTTTTTCCTCATCTAAATCATGAATATTGCATGCCTTTATTTTTGTGGCAACAAAAGCTTTCATTGCCCCTATTAAATGAATTAATTTCCATTAGTTCTTTCAGATAAAAATATATGTATGAGACTGTCTTTTTTTCTCTTTTGTTTCAAAGCTTAACTGAACAGTGCTCTGTTTAATTTCAGCCCATTATTTAACCTATACAGAGCACTTACCTATCAGTCATAGAAAGCAACACTGAAGGAACTTCATATTTGACCTCAGAAAACTGTTTCAGCGTTCTGGGATTCCCAACATAGGGCATTTTTTGGACTTATCCAAAGATAATTAATCTAAGAAGCTGTGATAAGTCTCAATCACCCTACAAAGCAGAAACAGCAGCTATTCATGCCCAATTATACCTGCACACATTTGAAAACTTGACATAATTCCTCAGACTAAACTGCATTTTCTCCCTTTTCTCATGTTTCCTTTGACAACAGTTTTCAAGACTTCTGGCCATTCTTTCTGAATTTTCTGAAAATTTTTTTTTTCCAGATCAGCTTTTGTTTTTCAGGTCTGATGCTATTCCCACCTCCCTCCTGCCTGTGGCTTGGCATCCTTACTGAATATAGTAAGCATACTATTCATACCATCCAGGTCATTATTTAATATATTTAGTACTAAAAAGAATAATCCTCTTCAGTTCCCAACTGCACTGAAAATCAAAGCACTAAAAATTACTGAGGAGAGATTTCTAGAACTATATAAAATACCCTTACTTTGCCCATGAGAATGTCATAGCATGGTATCAAAAGTCCAGAGTCAAAAAATGTATTCTTGCTAGCACACATGGACTGCTATCAGCTATCACTCCCAAAGTGCATTTACATTCACTGCACAGAAAGTGATCTTTCCCAATGCTGCAAGATCAAAAGAGCTTACTCTGAACAGAAACATGGCCGAACTATTTCTTCTTCAGTTTTATGTAAAGTTAAAAAGATTAACCCAAAATAAACCAAACTTATAGCTCAAATGCAGACATGAAAAACAGATGTTGAATATTGTATTGAAAACTCTGCTCTTGTGCATCCTTACATTGCAGAATTAGTATAACAAGTTAGCATATATTTTATATTTTTTTCTGTTTTATCTTCTTTCTCAAACATATACAATGGGCTGCCTCCTTCTGCATGAAGAAAACATTCTTTATGCCCTTTTACTTCCATTATTTCCTGTTTTTTGGAGGGAGAATCGAAACCCATTTGCAATGATAATACAGAATGGACATAACATAGCCTTGGCAGGGCTGGCTGTAAGGCTTTCACAGACCTCAGCACCCTGGATCCATTCCCATGGAGCCATTCCTGCTCCACTCAGCCTATATGGAACCATATTTGTGTCCCAGTGTGGTCCTACACAAATGGCAGGAAGCTTTCCTCTCAGTTACTTTGGGAGCAGATATTGCTTTGCTGCTGGAAATAGACTTTGAATATTGCAATCATAGGAAATAATGACACACCAAAATAGATTTTAAGATTATGCAAACTGTCTAAAGGAAATACCAAATCTGGCCTGGAAATACAGAGCTTTTGGATCAGTGTTAGTGAACACTAAGCAAAATGCCAGACAAACAACACATATCAAATCAGATTTTCTATACAAAAGGGATAACAGCTACAGAAAGACAGTGATGCTGTGTCTGATAGAAGGAGTGGCATCCTGAGTGTCTGCTATCACACAGGCTTTGGAGACTGCTGTCTTAAAATATTCACTGCTGAACAAATTCAGGATTTATATTGCCAAATCTCACCTTTTTTACTTTTAGATCTCACTTTCTTGGTAAGAGAGAAAAACAGAAACAGCAAAAATATCTTTACTGAAAATATAGATATTTTGCTTGTGAAAAGTGAGATTCTGAGGCTTGAGTTATCTGTTACGTAGTGGCCTTTTCCTGCAATAATGAAAAAGAAGGTTGCACCTCCTTGTGCAAAGCCCTGGGCTCAGAGAGCCGTTATATATACTCTTAAATTGCATTAAGGTTTGTTGAGACTTCTTAAGCAGGCATTTCCACCTGCTTCCTTTGGCCTCTTGTCAGGATTTCTAGACTACTTTTCTGAAAAAAATCTATTTTTTTTTTCAGTAGGAAAATTGATACTTCATTTCTTTTTGAAAGAAGTAATCATTCTCTTAAGGTAGCCAAGTTATTTTTATCAGGCAGAAACCAAGCGTCTGATTTTGATGTTCTTGTTGCATTATATATTGCGAAAAACTAATAAATGAATGAACCATGATTTCCTGGTCCATGAGAATTTTCATTCTTCATGTGGGAATAAAAATAATACTGTAGATGTGCACAGTTAAATAAACAGATTTAGCAGCCTCAAGAGCACTATTTCTTTGTAGTAGTAAATAAGAAAAAATTATATATACAATGACTTGGAACAAAAACATATCATTTACAGAACACATTAATCCTGCCAAATGTGAGTATACACTGATGAAATTACATTTTCAAGCATATTGGTCCATGAAATGTGCTGTTTCATAGCTGATTTGAAGAAGACCTGTTTCATATCATTCCAATACACATATATTCAAGTACTAGAACACAGTTATGGAAAAGCACCCTTTCAAAATTTCAAATGTGTTTTTCCCTTTGGTATTTAGTGCTGACTGTGCACAGGGTATTTCTTGCTTTCTCATTGCTGAATAGAGAATATATACAATTACAAGTTACATGCAGGTAAATATACAAAACAAGGTGCAAGTAGGTTGAGTGGTCATGGGTAATAATTGTATTTATGAACAACAGAATTCAGCTTGTCCCACTGAAAGTGCAAATTATGTAGAAAGGGTTCCTTTATTCCTTCATGTAGCGATTCTGTCATCACCTCAGAAAGGAGCCCAGCATTGCCACCCTCTCTCAGCCCCAGGAGTGAGAGCTGGACACTTCCAGCATTCTCCTTCCCCTTTGGCTGGTGCTTGAGCACAGGAAGCAGGGTCTGGCTTCCTGGGATGGTTTCAGAGTGGTCTTAAACTTAGAGATTCAGCACAAGGCAAGCATGGGGAGTAAGCTGTAGTTTGAGCACAGGGTTTAGATTTATGCTCTTAGTATAAACATGTGAAACACTGTGCACAAGACTGACATATGTGAATACATAGCAATAAATGACTTCTCAAAATCATCCTTCTTTGAAAGTCTTGGGAAACAGAAACTTCTCCTAGGCATTAACAAAACTGTTCAGAAAAAAATCCTATTAGTTTATTCCTCAGGAAGGACCTTAGCATGGTGATTTCTTCCCATAAGAACTTAGTGTGAAGGAGCTGGGCCCTCTAGGTAAGGGTACAGCGTAAGGAAGCTTAATCAGGTCAGATGCAGAGAGATGGGAAATGCAGTTTGCTCCAAGAGGTTGATGATAACAGAATCTTAGATGTTTGCAGCACAAAATAGCATTTGGTAAGTCTGTTCCTGGCAGGAGCTTGTACATCTAAGCACAGTGTGAGAGCTCTTAGCCAACAACTTGTTTTCTTTACTGTTTTAGCACAAGATCAAAGCACGTAAGCAAACAGATATTTTAGGGTTGTGCTGTGGTTGTATTAGGCTACCAGAATTCTTTCTTTTAAGTCAAGTACTTGGAAAGTGATTGCTTTGAATAGAAACCTGGTGATGCAGATTGAATAATATCCATCTGTAAAAATGCTCACTTTGCATTAAATCCTGAAGTACCACTATATGTGGTAGTGTCTTAGGAAACACTTCTCAATTTTAATTGCTAAGCTTTAAAATAATTATTTAAAAATAATTTTCCAAGCAGCATAAGATTTTGGCTTTTTTAAAAAATGCAGTAGGTTGAATACACTAAGAAGGTGGCTTCAGCTCAAAGGTTTCCTGAAAGAATTACTATTTTTAACCCATTCAGTCTTTTTTTTCTTTTATTCTGACAGTTTAAGTGAATCATCTTCCAAATAAACAGGACTGAAACAATGCTTAAACAATACTTTTTCAGTTAAATAAATAAATATACCTTAGAGTCCTACTTCAAAATTCTGTGGCATCCATATTCTACAAAATGATGGGCAATATTTCTGACTCCATCCAATATTTACCAGGGAAAAGCAGCAGCAAGATTTAATATTAAGATGGGACTATTTTTTAATACTATAACAAATAGTTATATTTAGGTTATATTTGGAAAAATAGACAGAACTATGGCTGGATACACTCTGCACTGTACTTCTGAGTTCATCTACTTGGTACTGACATGAATGTATGTATTTGTGCCGATGCAATAATTTTGTTTGGCTTGGTTCACAAAGCTCTTTGAAAGGTCCAGATTTTATGTTGATTCAGTCAATAATCATCTCCAAACTAGGATTTTAGTCTAGCACTTATCTAGTGCAGTTTTTGTTCAGCCCACCCCCATTCCCCTCCTTCACAGACTCACTGTATTTTGAGCACATGGATTAAAAGAGAACTAGGTGTCTGGGTGCTCTAAATGAAATCCTCCCATGCACAACCATGAACACACATGTACAGTAATAAATGTTTCAAACCATGACCTACCTTTCTCCTAGAAGTGTTTCAAGATTAATTTGTAGGTTTACCATGTTTCAATATGCATTTATACACCTATTGATGACCAGAAAATGTGTTAGAAGATAGACCATGGGAAAATAAAGAAAGATTATATCAAATCCTAGATCCCATCAAAGAAATGTCTTCTATTGGATTCTATTTTCCTCAGGAGTTCAGTATTAACACATTTACCCAGGGCTAAAATATGCTAGGAGATTCTTTGAAGAAAGCAAAATGTTATCAATGTTATAACTACTACTATAAAATATATAATTATATGAAGCTTTATACAAGCTATTTTTAAAAATATGTGCATTCATGCAGTTCAAAAGTCTTTTTATTTATAACTAGGATCTTTTATTTCAGTATAATTTAAAACAGTAGTTATGTATTTTTCTAAGCATCAAAACATTACTTGATATGTAATAAATAGTCTCATAAAGCTTCATAATAGAAAATTGAACTACCTACATATTTCCTTCTTATGCCTTTAAGAAAACATCCTCAGCATGACCCATATAAACCAGTTATCTCTACCCAAATCAAGTGCCATTTGAGAGAAAGTGAAATCAGCACTTTATTTTGGGTGGTTTGCTTTGTTTTTGTCTAAAGCAACACAAGGAACAACAAGCTGAAACAGAAAGAATTTCCAGATAGGAACACGTGATAAAAACAATCTGGCAAGATATTGATGCTGACAGAGTCCTTTTTTTTTACTTTATGCATCTTTTGTAACACCTACTTTTGCATTTGCTTTTTCCCTTGTATCTTTTTCTTCTTCCTTTCTGATGTGTGATCTATATTTGATACACAGAAAATAAATAATTTTAGGGTAAGAAAAAGTCATGTTTTCCTTGGACACACAGGGAAAACATAGGAGCTGAGAACCCCCTTGCAAACAAACAAGGTGTCTGCCAAATTGACAGAATTTAGACTCTTATAATATTCTAGTCTGATACAGAATGCATCTTTTTGGAACAAAGACTTCTGTGTTTAATTATTCTTCATAAGACAATTTTTTCAAAAACTTGAAATGATTTGTTGTGAAGATATCACATTTGTGCCCAGGGACAAGTTACTATGTGGGACTGGTTTATCACACCAAAGGTGGCAGGAAAACATTTCACACTAGGCAGTGTCCTCATGTAAATTTGATTCTTTGTGATAATTTATTATGATGGAATCCTAAAATATCAGTGTCGGATAGAGCTTGTGGGTACAGAAAAAAGAACACTGTGCTTCAGAGACAATGTGTGTTCAGAGAGAAAACAGCCTGGTACATTTTTGTTTTCTACAGCAGCTCTATCTGCTACAGATAAACAAAGCTTTTCCTAGCAGAGCTTACCAGCATAATATCATAATATTGAAATTCTTTAAGCATAAAATGTGGGGTTGCATTTCCTTCCTTCAGACTGAGGTTGCAAAGAACTGCCAGCACAAATTTGCATTTAAAACTACTTAGAGCCAAATTGGTATTGCTTGATTATAGGTGGATAAGTTTAATGTATTGGGGTCAAGTATTTTAGCATTGAAATGATTTTATCTAGGGGCACTCAAAAGCCTGACTTGGCCATTGTGTGGTCCACTGACTGTAACAGAGGCCAAAGATCCTAATTCCCACTACCTAAGTCCATGCCTAAATGCCAATTGCAGGCAGCTGAGATAAAAATTAAAGCTGATGTGTCTGGGATGAAAACTTAATCATAATATGGTGCTGCAAGTTTTAATATGCAAAAAAGTCCACACAATTTTCAGAGTATGCTTGTCTATCGAAACCCACTAATAACCAATTAAGAATGTGAATAGAATGTACAGCTAATAAAGTACCCACAGGAATATTATTATCAATGGTCTTCTACATCTTTTACATCTCTGAGCAATCCAGGATTAGTATTACAGTATCCATCTATCTCTTTTTGACTTACCATCTGTGTGATGGCGAGCCTGGAAAACTTTCTCAAGCTTTGACACCTGCTTGTTTTTCTTCTGTTGCAGACCTCTTGCAAGAATAATGAGCTGACCCTCTGGAATGAAAGTGCATAAGAATTTTGTAGGAATCCAGCAGCTCTTTTCAGACAAGAAGACTTTGCTAATAGAACAAATTTTCAGTAAAAAAAGTGCAGAGTAAAGCTGCCATGGTTGTGCAGACACAGCTGCAGTAGCCAAGACAATAAATAAGTGTTTGCACAGTTCAAATTCTTAGCTATCAACAATTTTGATTCCCTCACCAAAATATACACAGCATTTTCATCCTTCAAAGGAATGTTGTGATAACTGATGAGAACGATTACAGCAATAAAATCACAGAAGTGTCATGTTTGCAGGTAATGAATTGAACCATCAGCAAATGTTGATATTTGAACGTGCACATATACATACATACACACACACACATATATATATATAAACACATAGAGGAAGAGAGATATGGGGAGAGCATTGAAAATATTTTATAGCTTTCTATCACCGAAGAGGCTGTATTTCACAAATTGGTGGAATAACTTAATTAACAATAAGACCAATGACTGGAAATATAAAGTAACAGGTTTGCAATTTGTTATTTTGTTTGTAAACACTGATAAAAATAAAGTGGGTTAGGTATTTGCTCCAATAATCATCAAACTATACAGGAACAAAAATGTATTTAATTCAACTAATTATATTGATCTATTGATTATTGTTAAAGTTAAATGCACTGTGTTTGGAAACAGAAAAATATTAAGTTGATGGCAGAAGGCTGGATCTGTGTTTTTAGAGACTCTGAGAAAGCAACTACTGTATCTAATTCTGATGGATAAATTTCATTCTGCATTTGGACATTGGGAACTAACAGATTCTCCAAGGTACTAGGAGGTTTGAGTAGAATCCAAGTGTCAAATTTGTGTCAGACAAGACTAAGTCCAGCAGAAAATTTTGATGCTTTTATTTTATTGGGAACATTTCACTTTCCCATAATTGAAATTTTCTTTAGGATAAAATTTTATTTATTTGTCCCTGAAATTTTAGAAAAGTGAGCTTGGGATGAAAAAAAAAATATTCCTGGTGATTGAATTTGCCCAATCTCCCAGTTCATAAATGTCATTGGGTAGGCTTGTCATTGTCTATATTTGCTTGGATCTAGACAGAAAAAATAGGGGAGGTAAAAAACACTATTGTAGATCATAGTCCAAGTACCTATTTTAGGCTGAAGCACTCTTACTTTAGGAAATCACGAGATTCCCCAAATTATATACTCCACTAGTAGTTGCTAAATCGCATTTTTGGATAACAGAATTTGGGATTCTGGTGCCAAAATTTCGCAGCATTCATCTTCCATAGTCCTCTAGTGTTTCCCCTCTGGCCAGGAAGTGTTTCCTGTGTCTGTGTAGCCTCTTTTATTAGGGGGAGGGGAGATAAAATCCTTGCATATTCCCCCTGATCCTATCACACACTAAATCACCTCATTCATACTGACTCCACCAATGCTGCTTTCCCCATTTCCTGAGTTACTTAGCAACAACCATCCCTCCCATTTCCACTCCCCCATCCAACCTTTCATTTTTTTCCCCCTTTGCAATCACGATTTCCACGCTGTTTAGAAAAATGAGGATGCTCAGCAGCATAGGGCGAGTTTTTCCTTCCAACCTCCTTTTTTATGCCTGCCAAATCCTTCTCAGCTCCAAAATGAAAATCCAGGCTGCCTGCATATGTGTAATCAAAGGTTAAAAAGCACCCTGGCTGACACCACGCATGTGTTAATCTGTGCTGCAGCAGAGTGCATCATTTCCACTTTGACCTCAGAGTTAATCTGCATTCAGGCAGAAGCTCCATTGCTTTATTCTTTTTTTTTTTTTTCCCTCATTTACTCTTTGTTGCTTTATTGGATTTTCCTGCATGTGTGTCAGCGGTTCCGTAAATGTGTATGTGCTCCTTTCCTTGATGTTTTTATTCTGTGAGTGTCTGTGATTTTCGCTTTTTGTTTGGGTTTCATTTTTTTCCTTTTCTTCCAATTATATTATTTCCCTAGATTTGGAAGCTGCTGCCTGCTGCCAGAGCTGACGTTTTCTGATTATATCTGCAAAGGGCTTGTGCAGATCTAATTTCTCTCCCCCTGCATATTAATTCCCGCAGCTGGGCGCAATGTCTCATCCCACTGACGGGACCTGGTAGGGAGGAGGGAGAACTACTACCAAAAAAAAAAAAAAATTAAAGAAGGGGACGGATCCATCTGCAACCGAGAGGAAAGGGGGAAAAAAGCTGGGGGGGGGGGGGGGGGGGCTGGAATAGAGATGATTCCTCCAAATCCAACAAGCCTGGGGAACACTGCATTCTTGAATCCTGCATTTTCTCTCAAAATGATGGTGTGGGCACTTCTGTTCTTCTCTCTCATCCAGTGGTAAGATGTGCTTTCTGATTCTGTTTGGGAGGGTGGGGGGAGAGGGAGGGCTGGGGGGGGTGAAGAATCTGCGAATTTGCTGAGCTGTCGTGAGAATGCCAGAGGTTTGGATAGTGGCATTGCATTCATCCATCTCTAGCAGCTGAGATCTTAGAATGTTTTATTTCTCTTACAATTGTTGTGGCTCTGACATGGACAGAGGGAGGGTGAGCGGCGGGTGTGTGTGATGGTGGTACATGCCGGGGCTGTTCATAGAATTTGGTGCCATATTAATGAAGCCTTTTATCTCTGAATTAATAGCTCGCTCGGTGCATGGAGCTGCGTTTTGCGGGCACAATGTCCGTGCATTCCTGCTTGTTTTCCCGGAGCGGGCAGCCCCATCATGGCTGTGCGGGGCTGCGCGGCGGGCGCGGGCAGGGCTGGGTACCAAGGACAGGGATGCGGGTCCCGCTCGGCTCCTCCCGGCTCCGCACGGCTCCCTCAGAGCTCCCCCGGCTCCGTACAGCAACCCCGGGTCCCTCAGAGCTCCACTAGGTCCCTCATAGCCCCTCTGGGTCCCTCGGAGCCCCCAACCCCAGCATCCCCCCGGTGCGGGCGGCCGCGGCTCCCCAGAGGATGCGATAGTTTTGGGGTTGAATGTTTCCAGCTGAATGCTGCCGGCACACCCGGCTCGTTCTGCTGCATGTGTGTGCATCACGCACCCAAAGGGAAAGGGGTGAAAATCCCACAGCACAGGAAGCAGGAGTTCATATGTGGATGAGCAGAAAGTGGAGGGCGGGAGAATTGCTGCAGTGCCAAGCTTTGCGCTGGAGCAGACATCCCTGCAAAAATGTGTGGACTGTGCATTTAACAGGTTAGATGAGGGAAAATCTCTGCACGGCAGAGTGTGTGGCCTTCCGAGAGGCAACAGACCCCTCCCCACAGC
Organism: Zonotrichia leucophrys gambelii; assembly: GCF_028769735.1. Classification (NCBI taxonomy): domain Eukaryota; kingdom Metazoa; phylum Chordata; class Aves; order Passeriformes; family Passerellidae; genus Zonotrichia; species Zonotrichia leucophrys. Next base: position 11,600,273 of record NC_088183.1, read on the forward strand.
TGCACGAGCCATGTTGTCACTGATACCTTCGAGAAGTTAGTGCCACTCTGCTACTACTAATGCTAGATTCACACAGGCTTCTCAAATTTACCTTCTTTCCCCTTCCTTCCTTTTACATGGACACTACCATACCAAAAAGGGGGGTCTTTCCTTTGGTTTTCTGTATTGTTTGGTTTATTTTTCTTTATATTTCCTTTTTTAAATTATTTTTTAAATTTAAGTAAAATCAGACTTCATATCTGCAATGGCAGGATCTTAGTTCTAAGCCAAATAAAAGGCCAAAATGATTGGCTGGGGAAATGAAAAGTTGCTAGGTTTTCAAGTAACTTTTTTTTTCCACACAAAAAGAACTTCGTAAAGAATTCCTGTGAGAAGAAACTAAAACTGGTTGAAAATTGAGCAGAAAATGAGAAAAACTTGATGAGCCTACTGTGAGGGTACTTTGGTGTTGGGAATAAGACAGGTGTGAGGTATTTTTGACTCTTATGAAACCAGTTATGGTTACTACCTGAATACAGAAATGGAAAAGTCAATTTTTACACCATTTTATGACGGGCTTTCATATTATTTTGACATAAAACTTCCACTAAAATAATCCCAGATACTTATTTTAGCACACTTCCTTCTTTTCACTCATCTTTCAGAAAAGCATTGCCTGAGAGGAATTTTGCCAAAATTATTTCATCAGCTTTAAAAGAAACCCTTCATAATGCAATTTATAGTTTTATCTCAACAAAAAGTTCTGTATTCTGTTCACAGATCTCTGATAGCCAAGATGGTTTCTTTTGAAAGCCTCCTGATCTAATAATTTTAAAGAATAAATCATAGACTGAGAAATAATAGCTACATCTAAAGGGAAAATTATTCTCAGTGCTTTAGAGAAACATTTTAAATGAGTCAATATGTATATGTGATTTTAATTCTAACAATCAGAACATTTTCCTCCTCCCATTGTGGAAGGAGCCTTGTTATTAGTTTTGGAAACTCAAGGACCAAGATAGAGTTATAAATGTTGAATTCAGATACCATTTATTTATAGCCAAGATGAAAGGTTTTCTTTGTTAAAAACTTATCAAACACTTCAGAAAAAGGGGATTATTATTGTATTGTGTGTCACTTTTCAGGGAGACTGAAATTTAGAAAGGCCAATTCAACACTAACAAAGATGCTCCACATTGAACATCTGAATAAATGTGTTGACATCTAACAGAACACACACAGAAGTTTAAGTATTTGCAGAATTTGATCAAAGTAATGATTACCATTGCTGTGCAGAAATTTGAACCCTTTTAATACAAGAAATTACTATATAGGGAAATTCATTGCTGCAAAATCATTAATATTTAGAAGATTAAAGAAAGAAGAGGAAAGTTAAGACACCACTCAGGCAATAATGCAAGTAGCTAAAATTCTAGCACTGGCTCCAGTAAATCATGAATGAACTCAGAAAAAATATCATTTTACAACACTGACGTATTTTTATCTTAAAGAATTTGTATCACTTTTATGAAATACACAAAGTGCATCCTTAAAACTGGGCATACTAAAGTTTTAGGTAGTGCTTTTTTCCAGTTGGTTTCTCAACATTCGTAACTGGGCTGGAAACTTCTTGCACAAAGTTCCTTCCTCCTCTCACCCCTCAGATCAGTGTCACAGCAGTGAGCAATCCATCACATGGGCTTGGAGCTGTGTTCAGTGAATACTGCTCAGATCAAGCTCCCAATTTCTGAAAATTGTATGTAAAAAGTCCTCAGATCAAGAGAATTTAAAATTATTTAGGAAAATATATTTGTACACCTGATGGGTTTAATCAGAACTAATTATTTGATGGTTCTCATCAAACATACAACATGTATTTAAAACATCACATGTAATAGAAATCACCAGCAAAGTTTCAAAATTATTTAAGGCTGTACTCTGCACACTGCTTATATGGGGTTTATCAGTTACTTTTGCAGAGCTTTAACAAACTGCCACCAAAAGCTACACAATACAGTGGAAAATAATGTTCAGATGGGAAATTTGGGACTTTTTCTTTTCACTTGTTTGTGCCCAAGGAGTTTCATGGCAATATTTTTATGCTGAAACTACATGCCTAAAAGAGAAGACTGTCAAGACTGATCAAAAAACCCCATAAACAAAGCAATCATTTTAGCATCAAAATAGTCTGGTGCCTAAGTGAATACATGTATATTTATTAAAAAATTAACGAACATGGGCGTAAATAAAATTATTTTGGTCATGTAAAGTGATATGATATAATAACAAGATTATCTTTCAGATGGGCAGTCACTTAGAATTACTGTAAAACTTGCCAATATCAGTTTGGTGTTAATCCTGCAGTCATAGTTATTCATACATTTCCAATAATTTCTCACTGACACTAAGCCAGAGGTCCCATTACTGGAATAAGGAGTTGCTCAGTAAGAGACAATTTTTCACCTCACAAGGATTAGGCCCTTTTGAAGAAGTGTCGTGATAGAAGATGTGGATCTAAGCCCTATTAAAATATGACTTTATCCTTATCTATGATGCCATGAAATGAATATTTCATACACTCCAGTGTTTGTATCAGCAGAGCTAAAGCTGTGTGGACACAGGACCTGCACATTTGAGCATTTCAGGGGGAGCAAGGCCTGCCTGTGAGTTTTTCATGGCCATGCTGCATTCCTGACTGCTGGGAGCTGCAGTGCTGAGACACAACAGCTACTATTGCCATATTATAACATAATAGCTATTATAGCAGCTATTATTGTCATAAACACAGTACCAAAACTACTGATCTAAAGTAGATTTGAAAATTAGGTTAAATTCTATTGTTAATAACTTGATGGGGCAAAAAAACAAATTCCAGATGCTGTTTCCCTACTTGAAAATATATGATTCAGAAATATGGACGAAACCCTTTGACTAACTTCTGCTGTAGTGACTAAACCACCTAAACATAACTTGCATGCCAAAACTCATGTACTCCAAAATACTCCAGTGAGTATGGAAAGCAATGTTAGACTCCTTTCTGAAATTTTGAATCTTCAAAAATCTAAAAAGTGAAAGCTGCTAATAAAAATCTATAGAAACTAACTACAGTAAAAATATCTTAGAAAATTAATCTGTTCTTTTAATATAAGATTTCCCATATTATTCATATTATGTCTTCTTCATGGCCATCCAAATAATGCTTTAGGGTCTTTAGGGTTTAAAATTTTCATGATTAATGGTAATCTGGAAAAAATATCCTGATGATTTGGATTGTGTTTGCATTGGTTTCTTTTTTACTACATTCAGTCTATTGACATATATCATTAAATTCTGTAGCAGCTGCACAAAAGTTTAAAAGGGAAGAGGAGTGAATGGATGAAAGGGAAAGGAGCAAATGTTTGGTCAAGGGGAACTCTTTCCAAGTCTCAGTCCCAGTACAATTAAACTCCTATATGCTTTAGTAATGACCACCACTTTCTCCAATGGAAAACTGAATTTTCACTTGAATAATGAATTATTAAATGTTTAGATAAAGCATTAGACACAGATGACCAGTAACAGATGCACATACATAGGATGGTTGATTTTTTTACAGTACCTTGCAGATATACATTCCAGTAAGCTCCAAAGCAGAGGCAGCTTTAAGGTCATTAGCTGTGCCTGGCACTGTCCTGCAGAGAGAGATGAACTGGCTCATTTGGAGCTGGCTCTGTCCCTTCAGCCCTCCCCTTGTCACAGGGAGTGTCAGCCACTCCAGCTGTAAAATATAGATATTATTATTATTATATATATTCCTACATATACAGTCCTATATTCTATTAGGGTGATCATTTGATTACTTATTTTTTTAGCATTCATGGGAATAATTGGAGTGTTCTGGGTTTCTCTCTTGGTGCAGTCTGAACTGCAGATTTGCAGACTATGGCACCTGCACCCCACACAGAGAAACCTCTAATGCAGAGGGAGAGGTGGCGTGTGTGAGACGGGAAGTGAGTTGTGAAAGACTGCAAGTGAAGAACAAAGTGGAACTGGAGGGTGGATTAATGTGAATTCAAGCTCAGAAAATCAGAGTCACTGAATCATTAGGGTTGGAAAGGATCTCTGGAGATCCTCCAGTCCAACACCCCTGCCAAGGCAGGGTCACCTGGAGAGGTGACACAGGAAGGTGTCCAGGTGGGTTTGGGATGTCCCCAGAGAGGGAGACTCCAGGAACCTCCCTGGGCAGCTGTTCCAGGGCTCTGCCACCCTTAACATAACGAAGTTCTCCCTCATGTTGAGGTGGAATTTCTTGTGTTTCTCTTTATGGCAATATCTCCTCGTTCTATTGCTGGGCATCACTGAAATGAATCTGGACACATACATACAAACACAAAGAAAAATACCCCCAAAACCTGATACAGGATGTCAGAGGGCTTTTTTTTTTCATTGTTATGCTCCACAGCCTGTTTAGGGTTGTACTTTTTAAAACAGATTTCTATTGCAATGTAAGTTTCTTTTAACATGAATGACAAGATAGAATTGTCCATTCTCCTAGTTTTGCCTACTAAGAAACCAACATCATATCCAACACCTAATGCTGAAAATCTCAGCAGTTCTGGGAGTCTTCTCACATGGCAAGGCCTCATTTTATCCTCTCAGTAATTCCTGTCCCACTGAAGTCAGTCTGTTGCTGAGAAAAGCCAGGGCATATCCAGTATAGATTCATACAGGTAGTTTTGTGCTTATCTAAGAACTGGGAAATCACTCAAAGTTAAATTATAACTCAGTAAGGATCTTCAAAAAGGATTTCTTACACTGCATAATGCTTTTGCAGAAAGCTCTCAACCTACATTCCAGCTGATTTACAATACCTCTAAATATTTTTTCCTTCATTTCTTCTTTTTTATTCTATACAGATGATCAGCTAAAACTTCACACTCCACTTCAGACCACAGACTGTAATGTAAATTGATCTTAAATGGCACATAAGTCTTTCCCTGGCCTTCTGGACAAAAAGGAATTTCTCCATTCTAGAAAATGAGCTGTTTTCTCTGAATGGAACTTCTGAACAAGCACCAGGGAGGCTTTTGAGAATACAGGAGAAAGAGACATATTCATTTTCTTTTTAGAAAAGATATGACAGCTGATGATAGAAATGGACATCCAGATAACTTCACTGGAAGGAGATGTAACTTTCTGGGCTCAAAGCAGGAAGCTGTTTACTTCATACAGGACAAGTTTCTTATACAGTGAATAAAAAGACCTCAGGAAGTACCAGGAAAGAACCATAAATTCCAGAAAAAAAAGAGCCCACCACGATAGTCAGGTATCTATAATTATTATTAGGTAAGGAAGATCCTTTCTCATGGAATGAGA